>NC_092109.1:42483-82483 GCF_045679555.1 Salvelinus alpinus | reverse complement strand
GAAGCCAGAAAAACAGGCGAAGGGTTACAAAAATAGCTCTAGTTACAGATTGGTAGACCCGATTTGAAATCCGACTTGTTGCTTGAAAAGCAGAAGAGTAGGGGTAGATTTTATATAGAAAACATTGTTTTCTGTAAAATGTTGGGAAAGGGGTCAAAACGGCAGTTGTTTGTGAAAGTTGTTTTGAATTTAATGAATCTGCTAACTTCTGACATTTTTTACCGAAGCCAGAAAAACAGGCGAAGGGTTACAAAAATAGCTCTAGTTACAGATTGGTAGACCCGATTTGAAATCCGACTTGTTGCTTGAAAAGCAGAAGAGTAGGGGTAGATTTTATATAGAAAACATTGTTTTCTGTAAAATGTTGGGAAAGGGAACAAAACGGCAGTTGTTTGTGAAAGTTGTTTTGAGTTTAATGAATCTGCTAACTTCTGACATTTTTTACCGAAGCCAGAAAAACAGGCGAAGGGTTACAAAAATAGCTCTAGTTACAGATTGGTAGACCCGATTTGAAATCCGACTTGTTGCTTGAAAAGCAGAAGAGTAGGGGTAGATTTTATATAGAAAACATTGTTTTCTGTAAAATGTTGAGAAAGGGGTCAAAACGGCAGTTGTTTGTGAAAGTTGTTTTGAATTTAATGAATCTGCTAACTTCTGACATTTTTTACCGAAGCCAGAAAAACAGGCGAAGGGTTACAAAAATAGCTCTAGTTACAGATTGGTAGACCCGATTTGAAATCCGACTTGTTGCTTGAAAAGCAGAAGAGTAGGGGTAGATTTTATATAGAAAACATTGTTTTCTGTAAAATGTTGGGAAAGGGGTCAAAACGGCAGTTGTTTGTGAAAGTTGTTTTGAATTTAATGAATCTGCTAACTTCTGACATTTTTTACCGAAGCCAGAAAAACAGGCGAAGGGTTACAAAAATAGCTCTAGTTACAGATTGGTAGACCCGATTTGAAATCCGACTTGTTGCTTGAAAAGCAGAAGAGTAGGGGTAGATTTTATATAGAAAACATTGTTTTCTGTAAAATGTTGGGAAAGGGGTCAAAACGGCAGTTGTTTGTGAAAGTTGTTTTGAATTTAATGAACCTGCTAACTTCTGACATTTTTTACCGAAGCCAGAAAAACAGGCGAAGGGTTACAAAAATAGCTCTAGTTACAGATTGTTAGACCCGATTTGAAATCCGACTTGTTGCTTGAAAAGCAGAAGAGTAGGGGTAGATTTTATATAGAAAACATTGTTTTCTGTAAAATGTTGGGAAAGGGGTCAAAACGGCAGTTGCTTGTGAAAGTTGTTTTGAATTTAATGAATCTGCTAACTTCTGTGATTTTTTACCGAAGCCAGAAAAA
Organism: Salvelinus alpinus; assembly: GCF_045679555.1. Taxonomy (NCBI): domain Eukaryota; kingdom Metazoa; phylum Chordata; class Actinopteri; order Salmoniformes; family Salmonidae; genus Salvelinus; species Salvelinus alpinus. The sequence goes on along the minus strand of NC_092109.1, from coordinate 81,132 downwards.
CAGGCGAAGGGTTACAAAAATAGCTCTAGTTACAGATTGGTAGACCCGATTTGAAATCCGACTTGTTGCTTGAAAAGCAGAAGAGTAGGGGTAGATTTTATATAGAAAACATTGTTTTCTGTAAAATGTTGGGAAAGGGGTCAAAACGGCAGTTGTTTGTGAAAGTTGTTTTGAATTTAATGAACCTGCTAACTTCTGACATTTTTTACCGAAGCCAGAAAAACAGGCGAAGGGTTACAAAAATAGCTCTAGTTACAGATTGGTAGACCCGATTTGAAATCCGACTTGTTGCTTGAAAAGCAGAAGAGTAGGGGTAGATTTGATATAGAAAACATTGTTTTCTGTAAAATGTTGGGAAAGGGGTCAAAACGGCAGTTGTTTGTGAAAGTTGTTTTGAATTTAATGAATCTGCTAACTTCTGACATTTTTTACCGAAGCCAGAAAAACAGGCAAAGGGTTACAAAAATAGCTCTAGTTACAGATTGGTAGACCCGATTTGAAATCCGACTTGTTGCTTGAAAAGCAGAAGAGTAGGGGTAGATTTTATATAGAAAACATTGTTTTCTGTAAAATGTTGGGAAAGGGGTCAAAACGGCAGTTGTTTGTGAAAGTTGTTTTGAATTTAATGAATCTGCTAACTTCTGACATTTTTTACCGAAGCCAGAAAAACAGGCGAAGGGTTACAAAAATAGCTCTAGTTACAGATTGGTAGACCCGATTTGAAATCCGACTTGTTGCTTGAAAAGCAGAAGAGTAGGGGTAGATTTTATATAGAAAACATTGTTTTCTGTAAAATGTTGGGAAAGGGGTCAAAACGGCAGTTGTTTGTGAAAGTTGTTTTGAATTTAATGAATCTGCTAACTTCTGACATTTTTTACCGAAGCCAGAAAAACAGGCGAAGGGTTACAAAAATAGCTCTAGTTACAGATTGGTAGACCGATTTGAAATCCGACTTGTTGCTTGAAAAGCAGAAGAGTAGGGTTAGATTTTATATAGAAAACATTGTTTTCTGTAAAATGTTGGGAAAGGGGTCAAAACGGCAGTTGTTTGTGAAAGTTGTTTTGAATTTAATGAATCTGCTAACTTCTGACATTTTTTACCGAAGCCAGTAAAACAGGCGAAGGGTTACAAAAATAGCTCTAGTTACAGATTGTAGACCGATTTGAAATCCGACTTGTTGCTTGAAAAGCAGAAGAGTAGGGTTAGATTTTATATAGAAAACATTGTTTTCTGTAAAATGTTGGGAAAGGGGTCAAAACGGCAGTTGTTTGTGAAAGTTGTTTTGAATTTAATGAATCTGCTAACTTCTGACATTTTTTACCGAAGCCAGAAAAACAGGCGAAGGGTTACAAAAATAGCTCTAGTTACAGATTGGTAGACCCGATTTGAAATCCGACTTGTTGCTTGAAAAGCAGAAGAGTAGGGGTAGTTTTAATATAGAAAACATTGTTTTCTGTAAAATGTTGGGAAAGGGGTCAAAACGGCAGTTGTTTGTGAAAGTTGTTTTGAATTTAATGAATCTGCTAACTTCTGACATTTTTTACCGAAGCCAGAAAAACAGGCGAAGGGTTACAAAAATAGCTCTAGTTACAGATTGGTAGACCCGATTTGAAATCCGACTTGTTGCTTGAAAAGCAGAAGAGTAGGGGTAGATTTTATATAGAAAACATTGTTTTCTGTAAAATGTTGGGAAAGGGATCAAAACGGCAGTTGTTTGTGAAAGTTGTTTTGAGTTTAATGAATCTGCTAACTTCTGACATTTTTTACCGAAGCCAGAAAAACAGGCGAAGGGTTACAAAAATAGCTCTAGTTACAGATTGTTAGACCCGATTTGAAATCCGACTTGTTGCTTGAAAAGCAGAAGAGTAGGGGTAGATTTGATATAGAAAACATTGTTTTCTGTAAAATGTTGGGAAAGGGGTCAAAACGGCAGTTGTTTGTGAAAGTTGTTTTGAATTTAATGAATCTGCTAACTTCTGACATTTTTTACCGAAGCCAGAAAAACAGGCGAAGGGTTACAAAAATAGCTCTAGTTACAGATTGGTAGACCCGATTTGAAATCTGACTTGTTGCTTGAAAAGCAGAAGAGTAGGGGTAGATTTTATATAGAAAACATTGTTTTCTGTAAAATGTTGGGAAAGGGGTCAAAACGGCAGTTGTTTGTGAAAGTTGTTTTGAATTTAATGAATCTGCTAACTTCTGACATTTTTTACCGAAGCCAGAAAAACAGGCGAAGGGTTACAAAAATAGCTCTAGTTACAGATTGGTAGACCCGATTTGAAATCCGACTTGTTGCTTGAAAAGCAGAAGAGTAGGGGTAGATTTTATATAGAAAACATTGTTTTCTGTAAAATGTTGGGAAAGGGGTCAAAACGGCAGTTGTTTGTGAAAGTTGTTTTGAATTTAATGAATCTGCTAACTTCTGACATTTTTTACCGAAGCCAGAAAAACAGGCGAAGGGTTACAAAAATAGCTCTAGTTACAGATTGGTAGACTCGATTTGAAATCCGACTTGTTGCTTGAAAAGCAGAAGAGTAGGGTTAGATTTTATATAGAAAACATTGTTTTCTGTAAAATGTTGGGAAAGGGGTCAAAACGGCAGTTGTTTGTGAAAGTTGTTTTGAATTTAATGAATCTGCTAACTTCTGACATTTTTTACCGAAGCCAGTAAAACAGGCGAAGGGTTACAAAAATAGCTCTAGTTACAGATTGTAGACCGATTTGAAATCCGACTTGTTGCTTGAAAAGCAGAAGAGTAGGGTTAGATTTTATATAGAAAACATTGTTTTCTGTAAAATGTTGGGAAAGGGGTCAAAACGGCAGTTGTTTGTGAAAGTTGTTTTGAATTTAATGAATCTGCTAACTTCTGACATTTTTTACCGAAGCCAGAAAAACAGGCGAAGGGTTACAAAAATAGCTCTAGTTACAGATTGGTAGACCCGATTTGAAATCCGACTTGTTGCTTGAAAAGCAGAAGAGTAGGGGTAGTTTTATATAGAAAACATTGTTTTCTGTAAAATGTTGGGAAAGGGGTCAAAACGGCAGTTGTTTGTGAAAGTTGTTTTGAATTTAATGAATCTGCTAACTTCTGACATTTTTTACCGAAGCCAGAAAAACAGGCGAAGGGTTACAAAAATAGCTCTAGTTACAGATTGGTAGACCCGATTTGAAATCCGACTTGTTGCTTGAAAAGCAGAAGAGTAGGGGTAGATTTTATATAGAAAACATTGTTTTCTGTAAAATGTTGGGAAAGGGGTCAAAACGGCAGTTGTTTGTGAAAGTTGTTTTGAATTTAATGAATCTGCTAACTTCTGACATTTTTTACCGAAGCCAGAAAAACAGGCGAAGGGTTACAAAAATAGCTCTAGTTACAGATTGGTAGACCGATTTGAAATCCGACTTGTTGCTTGAAAAGCAGAAGAGTAGGGTTAGATTTTATATAGAAAACATTGTTTTCTGTAAAATGTTGGGAAAGGGGTCAAAACGGCAGTTGTTTGTGAAAGTTGTTTTGAATTTAATGAATCTGCTAACTTCTGACATTTTTTACCGAAGCCAGTAAAACAGGCGAAGGGTTACAAAAATAGCTCTAGTTACAGATTGTAGACCGATTTGAAATCCGACTTGTTGCTTGAAAAGCAGAAGAGTAGGGGTAGATTTTATATAGAAAACATTGTTTTCTGTAAAATGTTGGGAAAGGGGTCAAAACGGCAGTTGTTTGTGAAAGTTGTTTTGAATTTAATGAATCTGCTAACTTCTGACATTTTTTACCGAAGCCAGAAAAACAGGCGAAGGGTTACAAAAATAGCTCTAGTTACAGATTGGTAGACCCGATTTGAAATCCGACTTGTTGCTTGAAAAGCAGAAGAGTAGGGGTAGTTTTATATAGAAAACATTGTTTTCTGTAAAATGTTGGGAAAGGGGTCAAAACGGCAGTTGTTTGTGAAAGTTGTTTTGAATTTAATGAATCTGCTAACTTCTGACATTTTTTACCGAAGCCAGAAAAACAGGCGAAGGGTTACAAAAATAGCTCTAGTTACAGATTGGTAGACCCGATTTGAAATCCGACTTGTTGCTTGAAAAGCAGAAGAGTAGGGGTAGATTTTATATAGAAAACATTGTTTTCTGTAAAATGTTGGGAAAGGGAACAAAACGGCAGTTGTTTGTGAAAGTTGTTTTGAGTTTAATGAATCTGCTAACTTCTGACATTTTTTACCGAAGCCAGTAAAACAGGCGAAGGGTTACAAAAATAGCTCTAGTTACAGATTGTAGACCGATTTGAAATCCGACTTGTTGCTTGAAAAGCAGAAGAGTAGGGTTAGATTTTATATAGAAAACATTGTTTTCTGTAAAATGTTGGGAAAGGGGTCAAAACGGCAGTTGTTTGTGAAAGTTGTTTTGAATTTAATGAATCTGCTAACTTCTGACATTTTTTACCGAAGCCAGAAAAACAGGCGAAGGGTTACAAAAATAGCTCTAGTTACAGATTGGTAGACCCGATTTGAAATCCGACTTGTTGCTTGAAAAGCAGAAGAGTAGGGGTAGTTTTATATAGAAAACATTGTTTTCTGTAAAATGTTGGGAAAGGGGTCAAAACGGCAGTTGTTTGTGAAAGTTGTTTTGAATTTAATGAATCTGCTAACTTCTGACATTTTTTACCGAAGCCAGAAAAACAGGCGAAGGGTTACAAAAATAGCTCTAGTTACAGATTGGTAGACCCGATTTGAAATCCGACTTGTTGCTTGAAAAGCAGAAGAGTAGGGGTAGATTTTATATAGAAAACATTGTTTTCTGTAAAATGTTGGGAAAGGGAACAAAACGGCAGTTGTTTGTGAAAGTTGTTTTGAGTTTAATGAATCTGCTAACTTCTGACATTTTTTACCGAAGCCAGAAAAACAGGCAAAGGGTTACAAAAATAGCTCTAGTTACAGATTGGTAGACCCGATTTGAAATCCGACTTGTTGCTTGAAAAGCAGAAGAGTAGGGGTAGATTTTATATAGAAAACATTGTTTTCTGTAAAATGTTGGGAAAGGGGTCAAAACGGCAGTTGTTTGTGAAAGTTGTTTTGAATTTAATGAATCTGCTAACTTCTGACATTTTTTACCGAAGCCAGAAAAACAGGCGAAGGGTTACAAAAATAGCTCTAGTTACAGATTGGTAGACCCGATTTGAAATCCGACTTGTTGCTTGAAAAGCAGAAGAGTAGGGGTAGATTTTATATAGAAAACATTGTTTTCTGTAAAATGTTGGGAAAGGGGTCAAAACGGCAGTTGTTTGTGAAAGTTGTTTTGAATTTAATGAATCTGCTAACTTCTGACATTTTTTACCGAAGCCAGAAAAACAGGCGAAGGGTTACAAAAATAGCTCTAGTTACAGATTGGTAGACCGATTTGAAATCCGACTTGTTGCTTGAAAAGCAGAAGAGTAGGGGTAGATTTTATATAGAAAACATTGTTTTCTGTAAAATGTTGGGAAAGGGGTCAAAACGGCAGTTGTTTGTGAAAGTTGTTTTGAATTTAATGAATCTGCTAACTTCTGACATTTTTTACCGAAGCCAGTAAAACAGGCGAAGGGTTACAAAAATAGCTCTAGTTACAGATTGGTAGACCCGATTTGAAATCCGACTTGTTGCTTGAAAAGCAGAAGAGTAGGGGTAGATTTTATATAGAAAACATTGTTTTCTGTAAAATGTTGGGAAAGGGGTCAAAACGGCAGTTGTTTGTGAAAGTTGTTTTGAATTTAATGAATCTGCTAACTTCTGACATTTTTTACCGAAGCCAGAAAAACAGGCGAAGGGTTACAAAAATAGCTCTAGTTACAGATTGGTAGACCCGATTTGAAATCCGACTTGTTGCTTGAAAAGCAGAAGAGTAGGGGTAGATTTTATATAGAAAACATTGTTTTCTGTAAAATGTTGGGAAAGGGAACAAAACGGCAGTTGTTTGTGAAAGTTGTTTTGAGTTTAATGAATCTGCTAACTTCTGACATTTTTTACCGAAGCCAGAAAAACAGGCGAAGGGTTACAAAAATAGCTCTAGTTACAGATTGGTAGACCCGATTTGAAATCCGACTTGTTGCTTGAAAAGCAGAAGAGTAGGGTTAGATTTTATATAGAAAACATTGTTTTCTGTAAAATGTTGGGAAAGGGGTCAAAACGGCAGTTGTTTGTGAAAGTTGTTTTGAATTTAATGAATCTGCTAACTTCTGACATTTTTTACCGAAGCCAGTAAAACAGGCGAAGGGTTACAAAAATAGCTCTAGTTACAGATTGTAGACCGATTTGAAATCCGACTTGTTGCTTGAAAAGCAGAAGAGTAGGGTTAGATTTTATATAGAAAACATTGTTTTCTGTAAAATGTTGGGAAAGGGGTCAAAACGGCAGTTGTTTGTGAAAGTTGTTTTGAATTTAATGAATCTGCTAACTTCTGACATTTTTTACCGAAGCCAGAAAAACAGGCGAAGGGTTACAAAAATAGCTCTAGTTACAGATTGGTAGACCCGATTTGAAATCCGACTTGTTGCTTGAAAAGCAGAAGAGTAGGGGTAGATTTTATATAGAAAACATTGTTTTCTGTAAAATGTTGGGAAAGGGGTCAAAACGGCAGTTGTTTGTGAAAGTTGTTTTGAATTTAATGAATCTGCTAACTTCTGACATTTTTTACCGAAGCCAGAAAAACAGGCGAAGGGTTACAAAAATAGCTCTAGTTACAGATTGGTAGACCCGATTTGAAATCCGACTTGTTGCTTGAAAAGCAGAAGAGTAGGGGTAGATTTTATATAGAAAACATTGTTTTCTGTAAAATGTTGGGAAAGGGAACAAAACGGCAGTTGTTTGTGAAAGTTGTTTTGAGTTTAATGAATCTGCTAACTTCTGACATTTTTTACCGAAGCCAGAAAAACAGGCAAAGGGTTACAAAAATAGCTCTAGTTACAGATTGGTAGACCCGATTTGAAATCCGACTTGTTGCTTGAAAAGCAGAAGAGTAGGGGTAGATTTTATATAGAAAACATTGTTTTCTGTAAAATGTTGGGAAAGGGGTCAAAACGGCAGTTGTTTGTGAAAGTTGTTTTGAATTTAATGAATCTGCTAACTTCTGACATTTTTTACCGAAGCCAGAAAAACAGGCGAAGGGTTACAAAAATAGCTCTAGTTACAGATTGGTAGACCCGATTTGAAATCCGACTTGTTGCTTGAAAAGCAGAAGAGTAGGGGTAGATTTTATATAGAAAACATTGTTTTCTGTAAAATGTTGGGAAAGGGGTCAAAACGGCAGTTGTTTGTGAAAGTTGTTTTGAATTTAATGAACCTGCTAACTTCTGACATTTTTTACCGAAGCCAGAAAAACAGGCGAAGGGTTACAAAAATAGCTCTAGTTACAGATTGTTAGACCCGATTTGAAATCCGACTTGTTGCTTGAAAAGCAGAAGAGTAGGGGTAGATTTGATTTAGAAAACATTGTTTTCTGTAAAATGTTGGGAAAGGGGTCAAAACGGCAGTTGTTTGTGAAAGTTGTTTTGAATTTAATGAATCTGCTAACTTCTGACATTTTTTACCGAAGCCAGAAAAACAGGCAAAGGGTTACAAAAATAGCTCTAGTTACAGATTGGTAGACCCGATTTGAAATCCGACTTGTTGCTTGAAAAGCAGAAGAGTAGGGGTAGATTTTATATAGAAAACATTGTTTTCTGTAAAATGTTGGGAAAGGGGTCAAAACGGCAGTTGTTTGTGAAAGTTGTTTTGAATTTAATGAATCTGCTAACTTCTGACATTTTTTACCGAAGCCAGAAAAACAGGCAAAGGGTTACAAAAATAGCTCTAGTTACAGATTGGTAGACCCGATTTGAAATCCGACTTGTTGCTTGAAAAGCAGAAGAGTAGGGGTAGATTTTATATAGAAAACATTGTTTTCTGTAAAATGTTGGGAAAGGGGTCAAAACGGCAGTTGTTTGTGAAAGTTGTTTTGAATTTAATGAATCTGCTAACTTCTGACATTTTTTACCGAAGCCAGAAAAACAGGCGAAGGGTTACAAAAATAGCTCTAGTTACAGATTGGTAGACCCGATTTGAAATCCGACTTGTTGCTTGAAAAGCAGAAGAGTAGGGGTAGATTTTATATAGAAAACATTGTTTTCTGTAAAATGTTGGGAAAGGGGTCAAAACGGCAGTTGTTTGTGAAAGTTGTTTTGAATTTAATGAATCTGCTAACTTCTGACATTTTTTACCGAAGCCAGAAAAACAGGCGAAGGGTTACAAAAATAGCTCTAGTTACAGATTGGTAGACCGATTTGAAATCCGACTTGTTGCTTGAAAAGCAGAAGAGTAGGGGTAGATTTTATATAGAAAACATTGTTTTCTGTAAAATGTTGGGAAAGGGGTCAAAACGGCAGTTGTTTGTGAAAGTTGTTTTGAATTTAATGAATCTGCTAACTTCTGACATTTTTTTCCGAAGCCAGTAAAACAGGCGAAGGGTTACAAAAATAGCTCTAGTTACAGATTGTAGACCGATTTGAAATCCGACTTGTTGCTTGAAAAGCAGAAGAGTAGGGTTAGATTTTATATAGAAAACATTGTTTTCTGTAAAATGTTGGGAAAGGGGTCAAAACGGCAGTTGTTTGTGAAAGTTGTTTTGAATTTAATGAATCTGCTAACTTCTGACATTTTTTACCGAAGCCAGTAAAACAGGCGAAGGGTTACAAAAATAGCTCTAGTTACAGATTGTAGACCGATTTGAAATCCGACTTGTTGCTTGAAAAGCAGAAGAGTAGGGTTAGATTTTATATAGAAAACATTGTTTTCTGTAAAATGTTGGGAAAGGGGTCAAAACGGCAGTTGTTTGTGAAAGTTGTTTTGAATTTAATGAATCTGCTAACTTCTGACATTTTTTACCGAAGCCAGAAAAACAGGCGAAGGGTTACAAAAATAGCTCTAGTTACAGATTGGTAGACCCGATTTGAAATCCGACTTGTTGCTTGAAAAGCAGAAGAGTAGGGGTAGATTTTATATAGAAAACATTGTTTTCTGTAAAATGTTGGGAAAGGGGTCAAAACGGCAGTTGTTTGTGAAAGTTTAAAAAACACATGGTAGTGCAATTAATAAAACTGCTGTAACATAAGTTCCATACTGAATAAACCTTCTCCGCATTTGACAAGCAGAGAATTGGAGGGAAGTTTTAATCCAATATATTTTTGTCAAACTCTTTGGTTTAGTGGTCAAAATGATAGTTGTTTTGAATTTAATGAATCTGCTAACTTCTGACATTTTTTACCGAAGCCAGAAAAACAGGCGAAGGGTTACAAAAATAGCTCTAGTTACAGATTGGTAGACCGATTTGAAATCCGACTTGTTGCTTGAAAAGCAGAAGAGTAGGGGTAGATTTTATATAGAAAACATTGTTTTCTGTAAAATGTTGGGAAAGGGGTCAAAACGGCAGTTGTTTGTGAAAGTTGTTTTGAATTTAATGAATCTGCTAACTTCTGACATTTTTTACCGAAGCCAGAAAAACAGGCGAAGGGTTACAAAAATAGCTCTAGTTACAGATTGGTAGACCCGATTTGAAATCCGACTTGTTGCTTGAAAAGCAGAAGAGTAGGGGTAGATTTTATATAGAAAACATTGTTTTCTGTAAAATGTTGGGAAAGGGGTCAAAACGGCAGTTGTTTGTGAAAGTTGTTTTGAATTTATTGAATCTGCTAACTTCTGACATTTTTTACAGAAGCCAGAAAAACAGGCGAAGGGTTACAAAAATAGCTCTAGTTACAGATTGGTAGACCCGATTTGAAATCCGACTTGTTGCTTGAAAAGCAGAAGAGTAGGGGTAGATTTTATATAGAAAACATTGTTTTCTGTAAAATGTTGGGAAAGGGGTCAAAACGGCAGTTGTTTGTGAAAGTTGTTTTGAATTTAATGAATCTGCTAACTTCTGACATTTTTTACCGAAGCCAGAAAAACAGGCGAAGGGTTACAAAAATAGCTCTAGTTACAGATTGGTAGACCCGATTTGAAATCCGACTTGTTGCTTGAAAAGGAAAAGCAGAAGAGTAGGGGTAGATTTTATATAGAAAACATTGTTTTCTGTAAAATGTTGGGAAAGGGGTCAAAACGGCAGTTGTTTGTGAAAGTTGTTTTGAATTTAATGAATCTGCTAACTTCTGACATTTTTTACCGAAGCCAGAAAAACAGGCGAAGGGTTACAAAAATAGCTCTAGTTACAGATTGGTAGACCCGATTTGAAATCCGACTTGTTGCTTGAAAAGCAGAAGAGTAGGGGTAGATTTTATATAGAAAACATTGTTTTCTGTAAAATGTTGGGAAAGGGGTCAAAACGGCAGTTGTTTGTGAAAGTTGTTTTGAATTTAATGAATCTGCTAACTTCTGACATTTTTTACCGAAGCCAGAAAAACAGGCGAAGGGTTACAAAAATAGCTCTAGTTACAGATTGGTAGACCCGATTTGAAATCCGACTTGTTGCTTGAAAAGCAGAAGAGTAGGGGTAGATTTTATATAGAAAACATTGTTTTCTGTAAAATGTTGGGAAAGGGGTCAAAACGGCAGTTGTTTGTGAAAGTTGTTTTGAATTTAATGAATCTGCTCACTTCTGACATTTTTTACCGAAGCCAGAAACACAGGCGAAGGGTTACAAAAATAGCTCTAGTTACAGATTGGTAGACCCGATTTGAAATCCGACTTGTTGCTTGAAAAGCAGAAGAGTAGGGGTAGATTTTATATAGAAAACATTGTTTTCTGTAAAATGTTGGGAAAGGGGTCAAAACGGCAGTTGTTTGTGAAAGTTGTTTTGAATTTAATGAATCTGCTAACTTCTGACATTTTTTACCGAAGCCAGAAAAACAGGCGAAGGGTTACAAAAATAGCTCTAGTTACAGATTGGTAGACCCGATTTGAAATCCGACTTGTTGCTTGAAAAGCAGAAGAGTAGGGGTAGATTTTATATAGAAAACATTGTTTTCTGTAAAATGTTGGGAAAGGGGTCAAAACGGCAGTTGTTTGTGAAAGTTTAAAAAACACATGGTAGTGCATTTAGTAAAACTGCTGTAACGTAAGTTCCATACTGAATAAACCTTCTCCGCATTTGACAAGCAGAGAAGTAGAGGGAAGTTTTAATCCAATATATTTTTGTCAAACTCTTTGGTTTAGTGGTCAAAATGATAGTTGTTTTGAATTTAATGAATCTGCTAACTTCTGACATTTTTTACCGAAGCCAGAAAAACAGGCGAAGGGTTACAAAAATAGCTCTAGTTACAGATTGGTAGACCGATTTGAAATCCGACTTGTTGCTTGAAAAGCAGAAGAGTAGGGGTAGATTTTATATAGAAAACATTGTTTTCTGTAAAATGTTGGGAAAGGGGTCAAAACGGCAGTTGTTTGTGAAAGTTGTTTTGAATTTAATGAATCTGCTAACTTCTGACATTTTTTACCGAAGCCAGAAAAACAGGCGAAGGGTTACAAAAATAGCTCTAGTTACAGATTGGTAGACCCGATTTGAAATCCGACTTGTTGCTTGAAAAGCAGAAGAGTAGGGGTAGATTTTATATAGAAAACATTGTTTTCTGTAAAATGTTGGGAAAGGGGTCAAAACGGCAGTTGTTTGTGAAAGTTTAAAAAACACATGGTAGTGCAATTAATAAAACTGCTGTAACATAAGTTCCATACTGAATAAACCTTCTCCGCATTTGACAAGCAGAGAAGTAGAGGGAAGTTTTAATCCAATATATTTTTGTCAAACTCTTTGGTTTAGTGGTCAAAATGATAGTTGTTTTGAATTTAATGAATCTGCTAACTTCTGACATTTTTTACCGAAGCCAGAAAAACAGGCGAAGGGTTACAAAAATAGCTCTAGTTACAGATTGGTAGACCGATTTGAAATCCGACTTGTTGCTTGAAAAGCAGAAGAGTAGGGGTAGATTTTATATAGAAAACATTGTTTTCTGTAAAATGTTGGGAAAGGGGTCAAAACGGCAGTTGTTTGTGAAAGTTGTTTTGAATTTAATGAATCTGCTAACTTCTGACATTTTTTACCGAAGCCAGAAAAACAGGCGAAGGGTTACAAAAATAGCTCTAGTTACAGATTGGTAGACCCGATTTGAAATCCGACTTGTTGCTTGAAAAGCAGAAGAGTAGGGGTAGATTTTATATAGAAAACATTGTTTTCTGTAAAATGTTGGGAAAGGGGTCAAAACGGCAGTTGTTTGTGAAAGTTGTTTTGAATTTAATGAATCTGCTAACTTCTGACATTTTTTACCGAAGCCAGAAAAACAGGCGAAGGGTTACAAAAATAGCTCTAGTTACAGATTGGTAGACCCGATTTGAAATCCGACTTGTTGCTTGAAAAGCAGAAGAGTAGGGGTAGATTTGATATAGAAAACATTGTTTTCTGTAAAATGTTGGGAAAGGGGTCAAAACGGCAGTTGTTTGTGAAAGTTGTTTTGAATTTATTGAATCTGCTAACTTCTGACATTTTTTACAGAAGCCAGAAAAACAGGCGAAGGGTTACAAAAATAGCTCTAGTTACAGATTGGTAGACCCGATTTGAAATCCGACTTGTTGCTTGAAAAGCAGAAGAGTAGGGGTAGATTTTATATAGAAAACATTGTTTTCTGTAAAATGTTGTGAAAGGGGTCAAAACGGCAGTTGTTTGTGAAAGTTGTTTTGAATTTAATGAATCTGCTAACTTCTGACATTTTTTACCGAAGCCAGAAAAACAGGCGAAGGGTTACAAAAATAGCTCTAGTTACAGATTGGTAGACCCGATTTGAAATCCGACTTGTTGCTTGAAAAGCAGAAGAGTAGGGGTAGATTTGATATAGAAAACATTGTTTTCTGTAAAATGTTGGGAAAGGGGTCAAAACGGCAGTTGTTTGTGAAAGTTTAAAAAACACATGGTAGTGCAATTAATAAAACTGCTGTAACATAAGTTCCATACTGAATAAACCTTCTCCGCATTTGACAAGCAGAGAAGTAGAGGGAAGTTTTAATCCAATATATTTTTGTCAAACTCTTTGGTTTAGTGGTCAAAATGATAGTTGTTTTGAATTTAATGAATCTGCTAACTTCTGACATTTTTTACCGAAGCCAGAAAAACAGGCGAAGGGTTACAAAAATAGCTCTAGTTACAGATTGGTAGACCGATTTGAAATCCGACTTGTTGCTTGAAAAGCAGAAGAGTAGGGGTAGATTTTATATAGAAAACATTGTTTTCTGTAAAATGTTGGGAAAGGGGTCAAAACGGCAGTTGTTTGTGAAAGTTGTTTTGAATTTAATGAATCTGCTAACTTCTGACATTTTTTACCGAAGCCAGAAAAACAGGCGAAGGGTTACAAAAATAGCTCTAGTTACAGATTGGTAGACCCGATTTGAAATCCGACTTGTTGCTTGAAAAGCAGAAGAGTAGGGGTAGATTTGATATAGAAAACATTGTTTTCTGTAAAATGTTGGGAAAGGGGTCAAAACGGCAGTTGTTTGTGAAAGTTGTTTTGAATTTAATGAATCTGCTAACTTCTGACATTTTTTACAGAAGCCAGAAAAACAGGCGAAGGGTTACAAAAATAGCTCTAGTTACAGATTGGTAGACCCGATTTGAAATCCGACTTGTTGCTTGAAAAGCAGAAGAGTAGGGGTAGATTTTATATAGAAAACATTGTTTTCTGTAAAATGTTGGGAAAGGGGTCAAAACGGCAGTTGTTTGTGAAAGTTGTTTTGAATTTAATGAATCTGCTAACTTCTGACATTTTTTACCGAAGCCAGAAAAACAGGAGAAGGGTTACAAAAATAGCTCTAGTTACAGATTGGTAGACCCGATTTGAAATCCGACTTGTTGCTTGAAAAGCAGAAGAGTAGGGGTAGATTTGATATAGAAAACATTGTTTTCTGTAAAATGTTGGGAAAGGGGTCAAAACGGCAGTTGTTTGTGAAAGTTGTTTTGAATTTAATGAATCTGCTAACTTCTGACATTTTTTACCGAAGCCAGAAAAACAGGCGAAGGGTTACAAAAATAGCCCTAGTTACAGATTGGTAGACCCGATTTGAAATCCGACTTGTTGCTTGAAAAGCAGAAGAGTAGGGGTAGATTTTATATAGAAAACATTGTTTTCTGTAAAATGTTGGGAAAGGGGTCAAAACGGCAGTTGTTTGTGAAAGTTGTTTTGAATTTAATGAATCTGCTAACTTCTGACATTTTTTACCGAAGCCAGAAAAACAGGCGAAGGGTTACAAAAATAGCTCTAGTTACAGATTGGTAGACCCGATTTGAAATCCGACTTGTTGCTTGAAAAGCAGAAGAGTAGGGGTAGATTTGATATAGAAAACATTGTTTTCTGTAAAATGTTGGGAAAGGGGTCAAAACGGCAGTTGTTTGTGAAAGTTGTTTTGAATTTAATGAATCTGCTAACTTCTGACATTTTTTACCGAAGCCAGAAAAACAGGCGAAGGGTTACAAAAATAGCTCTAGTTACAGATTGGTAGACCCGATTTGAAATCCGACTTGTTGCTTGAAAAGCAGAAGAGTAGGGGTAGATTTGATATAGAAAACATTGTTTTCTGTAAAATGTTGGGAAAGGGGTCAAAACGGCAGTTGTTTGTGAAAGTTGTTTTGAATTTAATGAATCTGCTAACTTCTGACATTTTTTACCGAAGCCAGAAAAACAGGCGAAGGGTTACAAAAATAGCTCTAGTTACAGATTGGTAGACCCGATTTGAAATCCGACTTGTTGCTTGAAAAGCAGAAGAGTAGGGGTAGATTTGATATAGAAAACATTGTTTTCTGTAAAATGTTGGGAAAGGGGTCAAAACGGCAGTTGTTTGTGAAAGTTGTTTTGAATTTAATGAATCTGCTAACTTCTGACATTTTTTACCGAAGCCAGAAAAACAGGCGAAGGGTTACAAAAATAGCTCTAGTTACAGATTGGTAGACCCGATTTGAAATCCGACTTGTTGCTTGAAAAGCAGAAGATTAGGGGTAGATTTTATATAGAAAACATTGTTTTCTGTAAAATGTTGGGAAAGGGGTCAAAACGGCAGTTGTTTGTGAAAGTTGTTTTGAATTTAATGAATCTGCTAACTTCTGACATTTTTTACCGAAGCCAGAAAAACAGGCGAAGGGTTACAAAAATAGCTCTAGTTACAGATTGGTAGACCCGATTTGAAATCCGACTTGTTGCTTGAAAAGCAGAAGAGTAGGGGTAGATTTTATATAGAAAACATTGTTTTCTGTAAAATGTTGTGAAAGGGGTCAAAACGGCAGTTGTTTGTGAAAGTTGTTTTGAATTTAATGAATCTGCTAACTTCTGACATTTTTTACCGAAGCCAGAAAAACAGGCGAAGGGTTACAAAAATAGCTCTAGTTACAGATTGGTAGACCCGATTTGAAATCCGACTTGTTGCTTGAAAAGCAGAAGAGTAGGGGTAGATTTGATATAGAAAACATTGTTTTCTGTAAAATGTTGGGAAAGGGGTCAAAACGGCAGTTGTTTGTGAAAGTTGTTTTGAATTTAATGAATCTGCTAACTTCTGACATTTTTTACCGAAGCCAGAAAAACAGGCGAAGGGTTACAAAAATAGCTCTAGTTACAGATTGGTAGACCCAATTTGAAATCCGACTTGTTGCTTGAAAAGCAGAAGAGTAGGGGTAGATTTTATATAGAAAACATTGTTTTCTGTAAAATGTTGGGAAAGGGGTCAAAACGGCAGTTGTTTGTGAAAGTTGTTTTGAATTTAATGAATCTGCTAACTTCTGACATTTTTTACCGAAGCCAGAAAAACAGGCGAAGGGTTACAAAAATAGCTCTAGTTACAGATTGGTAGACCCGATTTGAAATCCGACTTGTTGCTTGAAAAGCAGAAGAGTAGGGGTAGATTTGATATAGAAAACATTGTTTTCTGTAAAATGTTGGGAAAGGGGTCAAAACGGCAGTTGTTTGTGAAAGTTGTTTTGAATTTAATGAATCTGCTAACTTCTGACATTTTTTACCGAAGCCAGAAAAACAGGCGAAGGGTTACAAAAATAGCTCTAGTTACAGATTGGTAGACCCGATTTGAAATCCGACTTGTTGCTTGAAAAGCAGAAGAGTAGGGGTAGATTTTATATAGAAAACATTGTTTTCTGTAAAATGTTGTGAAAGGGGTCAAAACGGCAGTTGTTTGTGAAAGTTGTTTTGAATTTAATGAATCTGCTAACTTCTGACATTTTTTACCGAAGCCAGAAAAACAGGCGAAGGGTTACAAAAATAGCTCTAGTTACAGATTGGTAGACCCGATTTGAAATCCGACTTGTTGCTTGAAAAGCAGAAGAGTAGGGGTAGATTTGATATAGAAAACATTGTTTTCTGTAAAATGTTGGGAAAGGGGTCAAAACGGCAGTTGTTTGTGAAAGTTGTTTTGAATTTAATGAATCTGCTAACTTCTGACATTTTTTACCGAAGCCAGAAAAACAGGCGAAGGGTTACAAAAATAGCTCTAGTTACAGATTGGTAGACCCAATTTGAAATCCGACTTGTTGCTTGAAAAGCAGAAGAGTAGGGGTAGATTTTATATAGAAAACATTGTTTTCTGTAAAATGTTGGGAAAGGGGTCAAAACGGCAGTTGTTTGTGAAAGTTGTTTTGAATTTAATGAATCTGCTAACTTCTGACATTTTTTACCGAAGCCAGAAAAACAGGCGAAGGGTTACAAAAATAGCTCTAGTTACAGATTGGTAGACCCGATTTGAAATCCGACTTGTTGCTTGAAAAGCAGAAGAGTAGGGGTAGATTTGATATAGAAAACATTGTTTTCTGTAAAATGTTGGGAAAGGGGTCAAAACGGCAGTTGTTTGTGAAAGTTGTTTTGAATTTAATGAATCTGCTAACTTCTGACATTTTTTACCGAAGCCAGAAAAACAGGCGAAGGGTTACAAAAATAGCTCTAGTTACAGATTGGTAGACCCGATTTGAAATCCGACTTGTTGCTTGAAAAGCAGAAGATTAGGGGTAGATTTTATATAGAAAACATTGTTTTCTGTAAAATGTTGGGAAAGGGGTCAAAACGGCAGTTGTTTGTGAAAGTTGTTTTGAATTTAATGAATCTGCTAACTTCTGACATTTTTTACCGAAGCCAGAAAAACAGGCGAAGGGTTACAAAAATAGCTCTAGTTACAGATTGGTAGACCCGATTTGAAATCCGACTTGTTGCTTGAAAAGCAGAAGATTAGGGGTAGATTTTATATAGAAAACATTGTTTTCTGTAAAATGTTGGGAAAGGGGTCAAAACGGCAGTTGTTTGTGAAAGTTGTTTTGAATTTAATGAATCTGCTAACTTCTGACATTTTTTACCGAAGCCAGAAAAACAGGCGAAGGGTTACAAAAATAGCTCTAGTTACAGATTGGTAGACCCGATTTGAAATCCGACTTGTTGCTTGAAAAGCAGAAGAGTAGGGGTAGATTTGATATAGAAAACATTGTTTTCTGTAAAATGTTGGGAAACGGGTCAAAACGGCAGTTGTTTGTGAAAGTTGTTTTGAATTTAATGAATCTGCTAACTTCTGACATTTTTTACCGAAGCCAGAAAAACAGGCGAAGGGTTACAAAAATAGCTCTAGTTACAGATTGGTAGACCCGATTTGAAATCCGACTTGTTGCTTGAAAAGCAGAAGAGTAGGGGTAGATTTGATATAGAAAACATTGTTTTCTGTAAAATGTTGGGAAAGGGGTCAAAACGGCAGTTGTTTGTGAAAGTTGTTTTGAATTTAATGAATCTGCTAACTTCTGACATTTTTTACCGAAGCCAGAAAAACAGGCGAAGGGTTACAAAAATAGCTCTAGTTACAGATTGGTAGACCCGATAAGAAATCCAACTTGTTGCTTGAAAAGCAGAAGAGTAGGGGTAGTTTTTATATAGAAAACATTGTTTTCTGTAAAATGTTGGGAAAGGGGTCAAAACGGCAGTTGTTTGTGAAAGTTGTTTTGAATTTAATGAATCTGCTAACTTCTGACATTTTTTACCGAAGCCAGAAAAACAGGCGAAGGGTTACAAAAATAGCTCTAGTTACAGATTGGTAGACCCGATTTGAAATCCGACTTGTTGCTTGAAAAGCAGAAGAGTAGGGGTAGATTTGATATAGAAAACATTGTTTTCTGTAAAATGTTGGGAAAGGGGTCAAAACGGCAGTTGTTTGTGAAAGTTGTTTTGAATTTAATGAATCTGCTAACTTCTGACATTTTTTACCGAAGCCAGAAAAACAGGCGAAGGGTTACAAAAATAGCTCTAGTTACAGATTGGTAGACCCGATTTGAAATCCGACTTGTTGCTTGAAAAGCAGAAGAGTAGGGGTAGATTTGATATAGAAAACATTGTTTTCTGTAAAATGTTGGGAAAGGGGTCAAAACGGCAGTTGTTTGTGAAAGTTGTTTTGAATTTAATGAATCTGCTAACTTCTGACATTTTTTACCGAAGCCAGAAAAACAGGCGAAGGGTTACAAAAATAGCTCTAGTTACAGATTGGTAGACCCGATTTGAAATCCGACTTGTTGCTTGAAAAGCAGAAGAGTAGGGGTAGATTTGATATAGAAAACATTGTTTTCTGTAAAATGTTGGGAAAGGGGTCAAAACGGCAGTTGTTTGTGAAAGTTGTTTTGAATTTAATGAATCTGCTAACTTCTGACATTTTTTACCGAAGCCAGAAAAACAGGCGAAGGGTTACAAAAATAGCTCTAGTTACAGATTGGTAGACCCGATTTGAAATCCGACTTGTTGCTTGAAAAGCAGAAGATTAGGGGTAGATTTTATATAGAAAACATTGTTTTCTGTAAAATGTTGGGAAAGGGGTCAAAACGGCAGTTGTTTGTGAAAGTTGTTTTGAATTTAATGAATCTGCTAACTTCTGACATTTTTTACCGAAGCCAGAAAAACAGGCGAAGGGTTACAAAAATAGCTCTAGTTACAGATTGGTAGACCCGATTTGAAATCCGACTTGTTGCTTGAAAAGCAGAAGAGTAGGGGTAGATTTTATATAGAAAACATTGTTTTCTGTAAAATGTTGTGAAAGGGGTCAAAACGGCAGTTGTTTGTGAAAGTTGTTTTGAATTTAATGAATCTGCTAACTTCTGACATTTTTTACCGAAGCCAGAAAAACAGGCGAAGGGTTACAAAAATAGCTCTAGTTACAGATTGGTAGACCCGATTTGAAATCCGACTTGTTGCTTGAAAAGCAGAAGAGTAGGGGTAGATTTGATATAGAAAACATTGTTTTCTGTAAAATGTTGGGAAAGGGGTCAAAACGGCAGTTGTTTGTGAAAGTTGTTTTGAATTTAATGAATCTGCTAACTTCTGACATTTTTTACCGAAGCCAGAAAAACAGGCGAAGGGTTACAAAAATAGCTCTAGTTACAGATTGGTAGACCCGATTTGAAATCCGAC
This sequence comes from Salvelinus alpinus, assembly GCF_045679555.1. Taxonomy (NCBI): domain Eukaryota; kingdom Metazoa; phylum Chordata; class Actinopteri; order Salmoniformes; family Salmonidae; genus Salvelinus; species Salvelinus alpinus. The sequence continues at coordinate 61,733 of NC_092109.1, read as the reverse complement.
TTGTTGCTTGAAAAGCAGAAGAGTAGGGGTAGATTTGATATAGAAAACATTGTTTTCTGTAAAATGTTGGGAAAGGGGTCAAAACGGCAGTTGTTTGTGAAAGTTGTTTTGAATTTAATGAATCTGCTAACTTCTGACATTTTTTACCGAAGCCAGAAAAACAGGCGAAGGGTTACAAAAATAGCTCTAGTTACAGATTGGTAGACCCGATTTGAAATCCGACTTGTTGCTTGAAAAGCAGAAGAGTAGGGGTAGATTTTATATAGAAAACATTGTTTTCTGTAAAATGTTGGGAAAGGGGTCAAAACGGCAGTTGTTTGTGAAAGTTGTTTTGAATTTAATGAATCTGCTAACTTCTGACATTTTTTACCGAAGCCAGAAAAACAGGCGAAGGGTTACAAAAATAGCTCTAGTTACAGATTGGTAGACCCGATTTGAAATCCGACTTGTTGCTTGAAAAGCAGAAGAGTAGGGGTAGATTTGATATAGAAAACATTGTTTTCTGTAAAATGTTGGGAAAGGGGTCAAAACGGCAGTTGTTTGTGAAAGTTGTTTTGAATTTAATGAATCTGCTAACTTCTGACATTTTTTACCGAAGCCAGAAAAACAGGCGAAGGGTTACAAAAATAGCTCTAGTTACAGATTGGTAGACCCGATTTGAAATCCGACTTGTTGCTTGAAAAGCAGAAGAGTAGGGGTAGATTTGATATAGAAAACATTGTTTTCTGTAAAATGTTGGGAAAGGGGTCAAAACGGCAGTTGTTTGTGAAAGTTGTTTTGAATTTAATGAATCTGCTAACTTCTGACATTTTTTACCGAAGCCAGAAAAACAGGCGAAGGGTTACAAAAATAGCTCTAGTTACAGATTGGTAGACCCGATATGAAATCCAACTTGTTGCTTGAAAAGCAGAAGAGTAGGGGTAGTTTTTATATAGAAAACATTGTTTTCTGTAAAATGTTGGGAAAGGGGTCAAAACGGCAGTTGTTTGTGAAAGTTGTTTTGAATTTAATGAATCTGCTAACTTCTGACATTTTTTACCGAAGCCAGAAAAACAGGCGAAGGGTTACAAAAATAGCTCTAGTTACAGATTGGTAGACCCGATTTGAAATCCGACTTGTTGCTTGAAAAGCAGAAGAGTAGGGGTAGATTTGATATAGAAAACATTGTTTTCTGTAAAATGTTGGGAAAGGGGTCAAAACGGCAGTTGTTTGTGAAAGTTGTTTTGAATTTAATGAATCTGCTAACTTCTGACATTTTTTACCGAAGCCAGAAAAACAGGCGAAGGGTTACAAAAATAGCTCTAGTTACAGATTGGTAGACCCGATTTGAAATCCGACTTGTTGCTTGAAAAGCAGAAGAGTAGGGGTAGATTTGATATAGAAAACATTGTTTTCTGTAAAATGTTGGGAAAGGGGTCAAAACGGCAGTTGTTTGTGAAAGTTGTTTTGAATTTAATGAATCTGCTAACTTCTGACATTTTTTACCGAAGCCAGAAAAACAGGCGAAGGGTTACAAAAATAGCTCTAGTTACAGATTGGTAGACCCGATTTGAAATCCGACTTGTTGCTTGAAAAGCAGAAGAGTAGGGGTAGATTTGATATAGAAAACATTGTTTTCTGTAAAATGTTGGGAAAGGGGTCAAAACGGCAGTTGTTTGTGAAAGTTGTTTTGAATTTAATGAATCTGCTAACTTCTGACATTTTTTACCGAAGCCAGAAAAACAGGCGAAGGGTTACAAAAATAGCTCTAGTTACAGATTGGTAGACCCGATTTGAAATCCGACTTGTTGCTTGAAAAGCAGAAGATTAGGGGTAGATTTTATATAGAAAACATTGTTTTCTGTAAAATGTTGGGAAAGGGGTCAAAACGGCAGTTGTTTGTGAAAGTTGTTTTGAATTTAATGAATCTGCTAACTTCTGACATTTTTTACCGAAGCCAGAAAAACAGGCGAAGGGTTACAAAAATAGCTCTAGTTACAGATTGGTAGACCCGATTTGAAATCCGACTTGTTGCTTGAAAAGCAGAAGAGTAGGGGTAGATTTGATATAGAAAACATTGTTTTCTGTAAAATGTTGGGAAAGGGGTCAAAACGGCAGTTGTTTGTGAAAGTTGTTTTGAATTTAATGAATCTGCTAACTTCTGACATTTTTTACCGAAGCCAGAAAAACAGGCGAAGGGTTACAAAAATAGCTCTAGTTACAGATTGGTAGACCCGATTTGAAATCCGACTTGTTGCTTGAAAAGCAGAAGAGTAGGGGTAGATTTGATATAGAAAACATTGTTTTCTGTAAAATGTTGGGAAAGGGGTCAAAACGGCAGTTGTTTGTGAAAGTTGTTTTGAATTTAATGAATCTGCTAACTTCTGACATTTTTTACCGAAGCCAGAAAAACAGGCGAAGGGTTACAAAAATAGCTCTAGTTACAGATTGGTAGACCCGATTTGAAATCCGACTTGTTGCTTGAAAAGCAGAAGAGTAGGGGTAGATTTGATATAGAAAACATTGTTTTCTGTAAAATGTTGGGAAAGGGGTCAAAACGGCAGTTGTTTGTGAAAGTTGTTTTGAATTTAATGAATCTGCTAACTTCTGACATTTTTTACCGAAGCCAGAAAAACAGGCGAAGGGTTACAAAAATAGCTCTAGTTACAGATTGGTAGACCCGATTTGAAATCCGACTTGTTGCTTGAAAAGCAGAAGATTAGGGGTAGATTTTATATAGAAAACATTGTTTTCTGTAAAATGTTGGGAAAGGGGTCAAAACGGCAGTTGTTTGTGAAAGTTGTTTTGAATTTAATGAATCTGCTAACTTCTGACATTTTTTACCGAAGCCAGAAAAACAGGCGAAGGGTTACAAAAATAGCTCTAGTTACAGATTGGTAGACCCGATTTGAAATCCGACTTGTTGCTTGAAAAGCAGAAGAGTAGGGGTAGATTTTATATAGAAAACATTGTTTTCTGTAAAATGTTGGGAAAGGGGTCAAAACGGCAGTTGTTTGTGAAAGTTGTTTTGAATTTAATGAATCTGCTAACTTCTGACATTTTTTACCGAAGCCAGAAAAACAGGCGAAGGGTTACAAAAATAGCTCTAGTTACAGATTGGTAGACCCGATTTGAAATCCGACTTGTTGCTTGAAAAGCAGAAGAGTAGGGGTAGATTTGATATAGAAAACATTGTTTTCTGTAAAATGTTGGGAAAGGGGTCAAAACGGCAGTTGTTTGTGAAAGTTGTTTTGAATTTAATGAATCTGCTAACTTCTGACATTTTTTACCGAAGCCAGAAAAACAGGCGAAGGGTTACAAAAATAGCTCTAGTTACAGATTGGTAGACCCGATTTGAAATCCGACTTGTTGCTTGAAAAGCAGAAGAGTAGGGGTAGATTTGATATAGAAAACATTGTTTTCTGTAAAATGTTGGGAAAGGGGTCAAAACGGCAGTTGTTTGTGAAAGTTGTTTTGAATTTAATGAATCTGCTAACTTCTGACATTTTTTACCGAAGCCAGAAAAACAGGCGAAGGGTTACAAAAATAGCTCTAGTTACAGATTGGTAGACCCGATAAGAAATCCGACTTGTTGCTTGAAAAGCAGAAGAGTAGGGGTAGTTTTTATATAGAAAACATTGTTTTCTGTAAAATGTTGGGAAAGGGGTCAAAACGGCAGTTGTTTGTGAAAGTTGTTTTGAATTTAATGAATCTGCTAACTTCTGACATTTTTTACCGAAGCCAGAAAAACAGGCGAAGGGTTACAAAAATAGCTCTAGTTACAGATTGGTAGACCCGATTTGAAATCCGACTTGTTGCTTGAAAAGCAGAAGAGTAGGGGTAGATTTGATATAGAAAACATTGTTTTCTGTAAAATGTTGGGAAAGGGGTCAAAACGGCAGTTGTTTGTGAAAGTTGTTTTGAATTTAATGAATCTGCTAACTTCTGACATTTTTTACCGAAGCCAGAAAAACAGGCGAAGGGTTACAAAAATAGCTCTAGTTACAGATTGGTAGACCCGATTTGAAATCCGACTTGTTGCTTGAAAAGCAGAAGAGTAGGGGTAGATTTGATATAGAAAACATTGTTTTCTGTAAAATGTTGGGAAAGGGGTCAAAACGGCAGTTGTTTGTGAAAGTTGTTTTGAATTTAATGAATCTGCTAACTTCTGACATTTTTTACCGAAGCCAGAAAAACAGGCGAAGGGTTACAAAAATAGCTCTAGTTACAGATTGGTAGACCCGATTTGAAATCCGACTTGTTGCTTGAAAAGCAGAAGAGTAGGGGTAGATTTGATATAGAAAACATTGTTTTCTGTAAAATGTTGGGAAAGGGGTCAAAACGGCAGTTGTTTGTGAAAGTTGTTTTGAATTTAATGAATCTGCTAACTTCTGACATTTTTTACCGAAGCCAGAAAAACAGGCGAAGGGTTACAAAAATAGCTCTAGTTACAGATTGGTAGACCCGATTTGAAATCCGACTTGTTGCTTGAAAAGCAGAAGAGTAGGGGTAGATTTGATATAGAAAACATTGTTTTCTGTAAAATGTTGGGAAAGGGGTCAAAACGGCAGTTGTTTGTGAAAGTTGTTTTGAATTTAATGAATCTGCTAACTTCTGACATTTTTTACCGAAGCCAGAAAAACAGGCGAAGGGTTACAAAAATAGCTCTAGTTACAGATTGGTAGACCCGATTTGAAATCCGACTTGTTGCTTGAAAAGCAGAAGAGTAGGGGTAGATTTGATATAGAAAACATTGTTTTCTGTAAAATGTTGGGAAAGGGGTCAAAACGGCAGTTGTTTGTGAAAGTTGTTTTGAATTTAATGAATCTGCTAACTTCTGACATTTTTTACCGAAGCCAGAAAAACAGGCGAAGGGTTACAAAAATAGCTCTAGTTACAGATTGGTAGACCCGATTTGAAATCCGACTTGTTGCTTGAAAAGCAGAAGAGTAGGGGTAGATTTGATATAGAAAACATTGTTTTCTGTAAAATGTTGGGAAAGGGGTCAAAACGGCAGTTGTTTGTGAAAGATGTTTTGAATTTAATGAATCTGCTAACTTCTGACATTTTTTACCGAAGCCAGAAAAACAGGCGAAGGGTTACAAAAATAGCTCTAGTTACAGATTGGTAGACCCGATTTGAAATCCGACTTGTTGCTTGAAAAGCAGAAGAGTAGGGGTAGATTTGATATAGAAAACATTGTTTTCTGTAAAATGTTGGGAAAGGGGTCAAAACGGCAGTTGTTTGTGAAAGTTGTTTTGAATTTAATGAATCTGCTAACTTCTGACATTTTTTACCGAAGCCAGAAAAACAGGCGAAGGGTTACAAAAATAGCTCTAGTTACAGATTGGTAGACCCGATTTGAAATCCGACTTGTTGCTTGAAAAGCAGAAGATTAGGGGTAGATTTTATATAGAAAACATTGTTTTCTGTAAAATGTTGTGAAAGGGGTCAAAACGGCAGTTGTTTGTGAAAGTTGTTTTGAATTTAATGAATCTGCTAACTTCTGACATTTTTTACAGAAGCCAGAAAAACAGGCGAAGGGTTACAAAAATAGCTCTAGTTACAGATTGGTAGACCCGATTTGAAATCCGACTTGTTGCTTGAAAAGCAGAAGAGTAGGGGTAGATTTGATATAGAAAACATTGTTTTCTGTAAAATGTTGGGAAAGGGGTCAAAACGGCAGTTGTTTGTGAAAGTTGTTTTGAATTTAATGAATCTGCTAACTTCTGACATTTTTTACCGAAGCCAGAAAAACAGGCGAAGGGTTACAAAAATAGCTCTAGTTACAGATTGGTAGACCCGATTTGAAATCCGACTTGTTGCTTGAAAAGCAGAAGAGTAGGGGTAGATTTGATATAGAAAACATTGTTTTCTGTAAAATGTTGGGAAAGGGGTCAAAACGGCAGTTGTTTGTGAAAGATGTTTTGAATTTAATGAATCTGCTAACTTCTGACATTTTTTACCGAAGCCAGAAAAACAGGCGAAGGGTTACAAAAATAGCTCTAGTTACAGATTGGTAGACCCGATTTGAAATCCGACTTGTTGCTTGAAAAGCAGAAGAGTAGGGGTAGATTTGATATAGAAAACATTGTTTTCTGTAAAATGTTGGGAAAGGGGTCAAAACGGCAGTTGTTTGTGAAAGTTGTTTTGAATTTAATGAATCTGCTAACTTCTGACATTTTTTACCGAAGCCAGAAAAACAGGCGAAGGGTTACAAAAATAGCTCTAGTTACAGATTGGTAGACCCGATTTGAAATCCGACTTGTTGCTTGAAAAGCAGAAGAGTAGGGGTAGATTTTATATAGAAAACATTGTTTTCTGTAAAATGTTGGGAAAGGGGTCAAAACGGCAGTTGTTTGTGAAAGTTGTTTTGAATTTAATGAATCTGCTAACTTCTGACATTTTTTACCGAAGCCAGAAAAACAGGCGAAGGGTTACAAAAATAGCTCTAGTTACAGATTGGTAGACCCGATTTGAAATCCGACTTGTTGCTTGAAAAGCAGAAGAGTAGGGGTAGATTTGATATAGAAAACATTGTTTTCTGTAAAATGTTGGGAAAGGGGTCAAAACGGCAGTTGTTTGTGAAAGTTGTTTTGAATTTAATGAATCTGCTAACTTCTGACATTTTTTACCGAAGCCAGAAAAACAGGCGAAGGGTTACAAAAATAGCTCTAGTTACAGATTGGTAGACCCGATTTGAAATCCGACTTGTTGCTTGAAAAGCAGAAGAGTAGGGGTAGATTTGATATAGAAAACATTGTTTTCTGTAAAATGTTGGGAAAGGGGTCAAAACGGCAGTTGTTTGTGAAAGATGTTTTGAATTTAATGAATCTGCTAACTTCTGACATTTTTTACCGAAGCCAGAAAAACAGGCGAAGGGTTACAAAAATAGCTCTAGTTACAGATTGGTAGACCCGATTTGAAATCCGACTTGTTGCTTGAAAAGCAGAAGAGTAGGGGTAGATTTTATATAGAAAACATTGTTTTCTGTAAAATGTTGGGAAAGGGGTCAAAACGGCAGTTGTTTGTGAAAGTTGTTTTGAATTTAATGAATCTGCTAACTTCTGACATTTTTTACCGAAGCCAGAAAAACAGGCGAAGGGTTACAAAAATAGCTCTAGTTACAGATTGGTAGACCCGATTTGAAATCCGACTTGTTGCTTGAAAAGCAGAAGAGTAGGGGTAGATTTTATATAGAAAACATTGTTTTCTGTAAAATGTTGGGAAAGGGGTCAAAACGGCAGTTGTTTGTGAAAGTTGTTTTGAATTTAATGAATCTGCTAACTTCTGACATTTTTTACCGAAGCCAGAAAAACAGGCGAAGGGTTACAAAAATAGCTCTAGTTACAGATTGGTAGACCCGATTTGAAATCCGACTTGTTGCTTGAAAAGCAGAAGAGTAGGGGTAGATTTTATATAGAAAACATTGTTTTCTGTAAAATGTTGGGAAAGGGGTCAAAACGGCAGTTGTTTGTGAAAGTTGTTTTGAATTTAATGAATCTGCTAACTTCTGACATTTTTTACCGAAGCCAGAAAAACAGGCGAAGGGTTACAAAAATAGCTCTAGTTACAGATTGGTAGACCCGATTTGAAATCCGACTTGTTGCTTGAAAAGCAGAAGAGTAGGGGTAGATTTGATATAGAAAACATTGTTTTCTGTAAAATGTTGGGAAAGGGGTCAAAACGGCAGTTGTTTGTGAAAGTTGTTTTGAATTTAATGAATCTGCTAACTTCTGACATTTTTTACCGAAGCCAGAAAAACAGGCGAAGGGTTACAAAAATAGCTCTAGTTACAGATTGGTAGACCCGATTTGAAATCCGACTTGTTGCTTGAAAAGCAGAAGAGTAGGGGTAGATTTGATATAGAAAACATTGTTTTCTGTAAAATGTTGGGAAAGGGGTCAAAACGGCAGTTGTTTGTGAAAGTTGTTTTGAATTTAATGAATCTGCTAACTTCTGACATTTTTTACCGAAGCCAGAAAAACAGGCGAAGGGTTACAAAAATAGCTCTAGTTACAGATTGGTAGACCCGATTTGAAATCCGACTTGTTGCTTGAAAAGCAGAAGAGTAGGGGTAGATTTTATATAGAAAACATTGTTTTCTGTAAAATGTTGGGAAAGGGGTCAAAACGGCAGTTGTTTGTGAAAGATGTTTTGAATTTAATGAATCTGCTAACTTCTGACATTTTTTACCGAAGCCAGAAAAACAGGCGAAGGGTTACAAAAATAGCTCTAGTTACAGATTGGTAGACCCGATTTGAAATCCGACTTGTTGCTTGAAAAGCAGAAGAGTAGGGGTAGATTTGATATAGAAAACATTGTTTTCTGTAAAATGTTGGGAAAGGGGTCAAAACGGCAGTTGTTTGTGAAAGTTGTTTTGAATTTAATGAATCTGCTAACTTCTGACATTTTTTACCGAAGCCAGAAAAACAGGCGAAGGGTTACAAAAATAGCTCTAGTTACAGATTGGTAGACCCGATTTGAAATCCGACTTGTTGCTTGAAAAGCAGAAGAGTAGGGGTAGATTTTATATAGAAAACATTGTTTTCTGTAAAATGTTGGGAAAGGGGTCAAAACGGCAGTTGTTTGTGAAAGTTGTTTTGAATTTAATGAATCTGCTAACTTCTGACATTTTTTACCGAAGCCAGAAAAACAGGCGAAGGGTTACAAAAATAGCTCTAGTTACAGATTGGTAGACCCGATTTGAAATCCGACTTGTTGCTTGAAAAGCAGAAGAGTAGGGGTAGATTTGATATAGAAAACATTGTTTTCTGTAAAATGTTGGGAAAGGGGTCAAAACGGCAGTTGTTTGTGAAAGTTGTTTTGAATTTAATGAATCTGCTAACTTCTGACATTTTTTACCGAAGCCAGAAAAACAGGCGAAGGGTTACAAAAATAGCTCTAGTTACAGATTGGTAGACCCGATTTGAAATCCGACTTGTTGCTTGAAAAGCAGAAGAGTAGGGGTAGATTTTATATAGAAAACATTGTTTTCTGTAAAATGTTGGGAAAGGGGTCAAAACGGCAGTTGTTTGTGAAAGTTGTTTTGAATTTAATGAATCTGCTAACTTCTGACATTTTTTACCGAAGCCAGAAAAACAGGCGAAGGGTTACAAAAATAGCTCTAGTTACAGATTGGTAGACCCGATTTGAAATCCGACTTGTTGCTTGAAAAGCAGAAGAGTAGGGGTAGATTTTATATAGAAAACATTGTTTTCTGTAAAATGTTGGGAAAGGGGTCAAAACGGCAGTTGTTTGTGAAAGTTGTTTTGAATTTAATGAATCTGCTAACTTCTGACATTTTTTACCGAAGCCAGAAAAACAGGCGAAGGGTTACAAAAATAGCTCTAGTTACAGATTGGTAGACCCGATTTGAAATCCGACTTGTTGCTTGAAAAGCAGAAGAGTAGGGGTAGATTTTATATAGAAAACATTGTTTTCTGTAAAATGTTGGGAAAGGGGTCAAAACGGCAGTTGTTTGTGAAAGTTGTTTTGAATTTAATGAATCTGCTAACTTCTGACATTTTTTACCGAAGCCAGAAAAACAGGCGAAGGGTTACAAAAATAGCTCTAGTTACAGATTGGTAGACCCGATTTGAAATCCGACTTGTTGCTTGAAAAGCAGAAGAGTAGGGGTAGATTTGATATAGAAAACATTGTTTTCTGTAAAATGTTGGGAAAGGGGTCAAAACGGCAGTTGTTTGTGAAAGTTGTTTTGAATTTAATGAATCTGCTAACTTCTGACATTTTTTACCGAAGCCAGAAAAACAGGCGAAGGGTTACAAAAATAGCTCTAGTTACAGATTGGTAGACCCGATTTGAAATCCGACTTGTTGCTTGAAAAGCAGAAGAGTAGGGGTAGATTTGATATAGAAAACATTGTTTTCTGTAAAATGTTGGGAAAGGGGTCAAAACGGCAGTTGTTTGTGAAAGTTGTTTTGAATTTAATGAATCTGCTAACTTCTGACATTTTTTACCGAAGCCAGAAAAACAGGCGAAGGGTTACAAAAATAGCTCTAGTTACAGATTGGTAGACCCGATTTGAAATCCGACTTGTTGCTTGAAAAGCAGAAGAGTAGGGGTAGATTTGATATAGAAAACATTGTTTTCTGTAAAATGTTGGGAAAGGGGTCAAAACGGCAGTTGTTTGTGAAAGTTGTTTTGAATTTAATGAATCTGCTAACTTCTGACATTTTTTACCGAAGCCAGAAAAACAGGCGAAGGGTTACAAAAATAGCTCTAGTTACAGATTGGTAGACCCGATTTGAAATCCGACTTGTTGCTTGAAAAGCAGAAGAGTAGGGGTAGATTTTATATAGAAAACATTGTTTTCTGTAAAATGTTGGGAAAGGGGTCAAAACGGCAGTTGTTTGTGAAAGTTGTTTTGAATTTAATGAATCTGCTAACTTCTGACATTTTTTACCGAAGCCAGAAAAACAGGCGAAGGGTTACAAAAATAGCTCTAGTTACAGATTGGTAGACCCGATTTGAAATCCGACTTGTTGCTTGAAAAGCAGAAGAGTAGGGGTAGATTTTATATAGAAAACATTGTTTTCTGTAAAATGTTGGGAAAGGGGTCAAAACGGCAGTTGTTTGTGAAAGTTGTTTTGAATTTAATGAATCTGCTAACTTCTGACATTTTTTACCGAAGCCAGAAAAACAGGCGAAGGGTTACAAAAATAGCTCTAGTTACAGATTGGTAGACCCGATTTGAAATCCGACTTGTTGCTTGAAAAGCAGAAGAGTAGGGGTAGATTTTATATAGAAAACATTGTTTTCTGTAAAATGTTGGGAAAGGGGTCAAAACGGCAGTTGTTTGTGAAAGTTGTTTTGAATTTAATGAATCTGCTAACTTCTGACATTTTTTACCGAAGCCAGAAAAACAGGCGAAGGGTTACAAAAATAGCTCTAGTTACAGATTGGTAGACCCGATTTGAAATCCGACTTGTTGCTTGAAAAGCAGAAGAGTAGGGGTAGATTTGATATAGAAAACATTGTTTTCTGTAAAATGTTGGGAAAGGGGTCAAAACGGCAGTTGTTTGTGAAAGTTGTTTTGAATTTAATGAATCTGCTAACTTCTGACATTTTTTACCGAAGCCAGAAAAACAGGCGAAGGGTTACAAAAATAGCTCTAGTTACAGATTGGTAGACCCGATTTGAAATCCGACTTGTTGCTTGAAAAGCAGAAGAGTAGGGGTAGATTTGATATAGAAAACATTGTTTTCTGTAAAATGTTGGGAAAGGGGTCAAAACGGCAGTTGTTTGTGAAAGTTGTTTTGAATTTAATGAATCTGCTAACTTCTGACATTTTTTACCGAAGCCAGAAAAACAGGCGAAGGGTTACAAAAATAGCTCTAGTTACAGATTGGTAGACCCGATTTGAAATCCGACTTGTTGCTTGAAAAGCAGAAGAGTAGGGGTAGATTTTATATAGAAAACATTGTTTTCTGTAAAATGTTGGGAAAGGGGTCAAAACGGCAGTTGTTTGTGAAAGTTGTTTTGAATTTAATGAATCTGCTAACTTCTGACATTTTTTACCGAAGCCAGAAAAACAGGCGAAGGGTTACAAAAATAGCTCTAGTTACAGATTGGTAGACCCGATTTGAAATCCGACTTGTTGCTTGAAAAGCAGAAGAGTAGGGGTAGATTTGATATAGAAAACATTGTTTTCTGTAAAATGTTGGGAAAGGGGTCAAAACGGCAGTTGTTTGTGAAAGTTGTTTTGAATTTAATGAATCTGCTAACTTCTGACATTTTTTACCGAAGCCAGAAAAACAGGCGAAGGGTTACAAAAATAGCTCTAGTTACAGATTGGTAGACCCGATTTGAAATCCGACTTGTTGCTTGAAAAGCAGAAGAGTAGGGGTAGATTTTATATAGAAAACATTGTTTTCTGTAAAATGTTGGGAAAGGGGTCAAAACGGCAGTTGTTTGTGAAAGTTGTTTTGAATTTAATGAATCTGCTAACTTCTGACATTTTTTACCGAAGCCAGAAAAACAGGCGAAGGGTTACAAAAATAGCTCTAGTTACAGATTGGTAGACCCGATTTGAAATCCGACTTGTTGCTTGAAAAGCAGAAGAGTAGGGGTAGATTTTATATAGAAAACATTGTTTTCTGTAAAATGTTGGGAAAGGGGTCAAAACGGCAGTTGTTTGTGAAAGTTGTTTTGAATTTAATGAATCTGCTAACTTCTGACATTTTTTACCGAAGCCAGAAAAACAGGCGAAGGGTTACAAAAATAGCTCTAGTTACAGATTGGTAGACCCGATTTGAAATCCGACTTGTTGCTTGAAAAGCAGAAGAGTAGGGGTAGATTTGATATAGAAAACATTGTTTTCTGTAAAATGTTGGGAAAGGGGTCAAAACGGCAGTTGTTTGTGAAAGTTGTTTTGAATTTAATGAATCTGCTAACTTCTGACATTTTTTACCGAAGCCAGAAAAACAGGCGAAGGGTTACAAAAATAGCTCTAGTTACAGATTGGTAGACCCGATTTGAAATCCGACTTGTTGCTTGAAAAGCAGAAGAGTAGGGGTAGATTTGATATAGAAAACATTGTTTTCTGTAAAATGTTGGGAAAGGGGTCAAAACGGCAGTTGTTTGTGAAAGATGTTTTGAATTTAATGAATCTGCTAACTTCTGACATTTTTTACCGAAGCCAGAAAAACAGGCGAAGGGTTACAAAAATAGCTCTAGTTACAGATTGGTAGACCCGATTTGAAATCCGACTTGTTGCTTGAAAAGCAGAAGAGTAGGGGTAGATTTGATATAGAAAACATTGTTTTCTGTAAAATGTTGGGAAAGGGGTCAAAACGGCAGTTGTTTGTGAAAGTTGTTTTGAATTTAATGAATCTGCTAACTTCTGACATTTTTTACCGAAGCCAGAAAAACAGGCGAAGGGTTACAAAAATAGCTCTAGTTACAGATTGGTAGACCCGATTTGAAATCCGACTTGTTGCTTGAAAAGCAGAAGAGTAGGGGTAGATTTTATATAGAAAACATTGTTTTCTGTAAAATGTTGGGAAAGGGGTCAAAACGGCAGTTGTTTGTGAAAGTTGTTTTGAATTTAATGAATCTGCTAACTTCTGACATTTTTTACCGAAGCCAGAAAAACAGGCGAAGGGTTACAAAAATAGCTCTAGTTACAGATTGGTAGACCCGATTTGAAATCCGACTTGTTGCTTGAAAAGCAGAAGAGTAGGGGTAGATTTGATATAGAAAACATTGTTTTCTGTAAAATGTTGGGAAAGGGGTCAAAACGGCAGTTGTTTGTGAAAGTTGTTTTGAATTTAATGAATCTGCTAACTTCTGACATTTTTTACCGAAGCCAGAAAAACAGGCGAAGGGTTACAAAAATAGCTCTAGTTACAGATTGGTAGACCCGATTTGAAATCCGACTTGTTGCTTGAAAAGCAGAAGAGTAGGGGTAGATTTGATATAGAAAACATTGTTTTCTGTAAAATGTTGGGAAAGGGGTCAAAACGGCAGTTGTTTGTGAAAGTTGTTTTGAATTTAATGAATCTGCTAACTTCTGACATTTTTTACCGAAGCCAGAAAAACAGGCGAAGGGTTACAAAAATAGCTCTAGTTACAGATTGGTAGACCCGATTTGAAATCCGACTTGTTGCTTGAAAAGCAGAAGAGTAGGGGTAGATTTGATATAGAAAACATTGTTTTCTGTAAAATGTTGGGAAAGGGGTCAAAACGGCAGTTGTTTGTGAAAGTTGTTTTGAATTTAATGAATCTGCTAACTTCTGACATTTTTTACCGAAGCCAGAAAAACAGGCGAAGGGTTACAAAAATAGCTCTAGTTACAGATTGGTAGACCCGATTTGAAATCCGACTTGTTGCTTGAAAAGCAGAAGAGTAGGGGTAGATTTTATATAGAAAACATTGTTTTCTGTAAAATGTTGGGAAAGGGGTCAAAACGGCAGTTGTTTGTGAAAGTTGTTTTGAATTTAATGAATCTGCTAACTTCTGACATTTTTTACCGAAGCCAGAAAAACAGGCGAAGGGTTACAAAAATAGCTCTAGTTACAGATTGGTAGACCCGATTTGAAATCCGACTTGTTGCTTGAAAAGCAGAAGAGTAGGGGTAGATTTGATATAGAAAACATTGTTTTCTGTAAAATGTTGGGAAAGGGGTCAAAACGGCAGTTGTTTGTGAAAGTTGTTTTGAATTTAATGAATCTGCTAACTTCTGACATTTTTTACCGAAGCCAGAAAAACAGGCGAAGGGTTACAAAAATAGCTCTAGTTACAGATTGGTAGACCCGATTTGAAATCCGACTTGTTGCTTGAAAAGCAGAAGAGTAGGGGTAGATTTTATATAGAAAACATTGTTTTCTGTAAAATGTTGGGAAAGGGGTCAAAACGGCAGTTGTTTGTGAAAGTTGTTTTGAATTTAATGAATCTGCTAACTTCTGACATTTTTTACCGAAGCCAGAAAAACAGGCGAAGGGTTACAAAAATAGCTCTAGTTACAGATTGGTAGACCCGATTTGAAATCCGACTTGTTGCTTGAAAAGCAGAAGAGTAGGGGTAGATTTGATATAGAAAACATTGTTTTCTGTAAAATGTTGGGAAAGGGGTCAAAACGGCAGTTGTTTGTGAAAGTTGTTTTGAATTTAATGAATCTGCTAACTTCTGACATTTTTTACCGAAGCCAGAAAAACAGGCGAAGGGTTACAAAAATAGCTCTAGTTACAGATTGGTAGACCCGATTTGAAATCCGACTTGTTGCTTGAAAAGCAGAAGAGTAGGGGTAGATTTTATATAGAAAACATTGTTTTCTGTAAAATGTTGGGAAAGGGGTCAAAACGGCAGTTGTTTGTGAAAGTTGTTTTGAATTTAATGAATCTGCTAACTTCTGACATTTTTTACCGAAGCCAGAAAAACAGGCGAAGGGTTACAAAAATAGCTCTAGTTACAGATTGGTAGACCCGATTTGAAATCCGACTTGTTGCTTGAAAAGCAGAAGAGTAGGGGTAGATTTGATATAGAAAACATTGTTTTCTGTAAAATGTTGGGAAAGGGGTCAAAACGGCAGTTGTTTGTGAAAGTTGTTTTGAATTTAATGAATCTGCTAACTTCTGACATTTTTTACCGAAGCCAGAAAAACAGGCGAAGGGTTACAAAAATAGCTCTAGTTACAGATTGGTAGACCCGATTTGAAATCCGACTTGTTGCTTGAAAAGCAGAAGAGTAGGGGTAGATTTGATATAGAAAACATTGTTTTCTGTAAAATGTTGGGAAAGGGGTCAAAACGGCAGTTGTTTGTGAAAGTTGTTTTGAATTTAATGAATCTGCTAACTTCTGACATTTTTTACCGAAGCCAGAAAAACAGGCGAAGGGTTACAAAAATAGCTCTAGTTACAGATTGGTAGACCCGATTTGAAATCCGACTTGTTGCTTGAAAAGCAGAAGAGTAGGGGTAGATTTTATATAGAAAACATTGTTTTCTGTAAAATGTTGGGAAAGGGGTCAAAACGGCAGTTGTTTGTGAAAGTTGTTTTGAATTTAATGAATCTGCTAACTTCTGACATTTTTTACCGAAGCCAGAAAAACAGGCGAAGGGTTACAAAAATAGCTCTAGTTACAGATTGGTAGACCCGATTTGAAATCCGACTTGTTGCTTGAAAAGCAGAAGAGTAGGGGTAGATTTTATATAGAAAACATTGTTTTCTGTAAAATGTTGGGAAAGGGGTCAAAACGGCAGTTGTTTGTGAAAGTTGTTTTGAATTTAATGAATCTGCTAACTTCTGACATTTTTTACCGAAGCCAGAAAAACAGGCGAAGGGTTACAAAAATAGCTCTAGTTACAGATTGGTAGACCCGATTTGAAATCCGACTTGTTGCTTGAAAAGCAGAAGAGTAGGGGTAGATTTTATATAGAAAACATTGTTTTCTGTAAAATGTTGGGAAAGGGGTCAAAACGGCAGTTGTTTGTGAAAGTTGTTTTGAATTTAATGAATCTGCTAACTTCTGACATTTTTTACCGAAGCCAGAAAAACAGGCGAAGGGTTACAAAAATAGCTCTAGTTACAGATTGGTAGACCCGATTTGAAATCCGACTTGTTGCTTGAAAAGCAGAAGAGTAGGGGTAGATTTGATATAGAAAACATTGTTTTCTGTAAAATGTTGGGAAAGGGGTCAAAACGGCAGTTGTTTGTGAAAGTTGTTTTGAATTTAATGAATCTGCTAACTTCTGACATTTTTTACCGAAGCCAGAAAAACAGGCGAAGGGTTACAAAAATAGCTCTAGTTACAGATTGGTAGACCCGATTTGAAATCCGACTTGTTGCTTGAAAAGCAGAAGAGTAGGGGTAGATTTGATATAGAAAACATTGTTTTCTGTAAAATGTTGGGAAAGGGGTCAAAACGGCAGTTGTTTGTGAAAGTTGTTTTGAATTTAATGAATCTGCTAACTTCTGACATTTTTTACCGAAGCCAGAAAAACAGGCGAAGGGTTACAAAAATAGCTCTAGTTACAGATTGGTAGACCCGATTTGAAATCCGACTTGTTGCTTGAAAAGCAGAAGAGTAGGGGTAGATTTTATATAGAAAACATTGTTTTCTGTAAAATGTTGGGAAAGGGGTCAAAACGGCAGTTGTTTGTGAAAGATGTTTTGAATTTAATGAATCTGCTAACTTCTGACATTTTTTACCGAAGCCAGAAAAACAGGCGAAGGGTTACAAAAATAGCTCTAGTTACAGATTGGTAGACCCGATTTGAAATCCGACTTGTTGCTTGAAAAGCAGAAGAGTAGGGGTAGATTTGATATAGAAAACATTGTTTTCTGTAAAATGTTGGGAAAGGGGTCAAAACGGCAGTTGTTTGTGAAAGTTGTTTTGAATTTAATGAATCTGCTAACTTCTGACATTTTTTACCGAAGCCAGAAAAACAGGCGAAGGGTTACAAAAATAGCTCTAGTTACAGATTGGTAGACCCGATTTGAAATCCGACTTGTTGCTTGAAAAGCAGAAGAGTAGGGGTAGATTTTATATAGAAAACATTGTTTTCTGTAAAATGTTGGGAAAGGGGTCAAAACGGCAGTTGTTTGTGAAAGTTGTTTTGAATTTAATGAATCTGCTAACTTCTGACATTTTTTACCGAAGCCAGAAAAACAGGCGAAGGGTTACAAAAATAGCTCTAGTTACAGATTGGTAGACCCGATTTGAAATCCGACTTGTTGCTTGAAAAGCAGAAGAGTAGGGGTAGATTTGATATAGAAAACATTGTTTTCTGTAAAATGTTGGGAAAGGGGTCAAAACGGCAGTTGTTTGTGAAAGTTGTTTTGAATTTAATGAATCTGCTAACTTCTGACATTTTTTACCGAAGCCAGAAAAACAGGCGAAGGGTTACAAAAATAGCTCTAGTTACAGATTGGTAGACCCGATTTGAAATCCGACTTGTTGCTTGAAAAGCAGAAGAGTAGGGGTAGATTTTATATAGAAAACATTGTTTTCTGTAAAATGTTGGGAAAGGGGTCAAAACGGCAGTTGTTTGTGAAAGTTGTTTTGAATTTAATGAATCTGCTAACTTCTGACATTTTTTACCGAAGCCAGAAAAACAGGCGAAGGGTTACAAAAATAGCTCTAGTTACAGATTGGTAGACCCGATTTGAAATCCGACTTGTTGCTTGAAAAGCAGAAGAGTAGGGGTAGATTTTATATAGAAAACATTGTTTTCTGTAAAATGTTGGGAAAGGGGTCAAAACGGCAGTTGTTTGTGAAAGTTGTTTTGAATTTAATGAATCTGCTAACTTCTGACATTTTTTACCGAAGCCAGAAAAACAGGCGAAGGGTTACAAAAATAGCTCTAGTTACAGATTGGTAGACCCGATTTGAAATCCGACTTGTTGCTTGAAAAGCAGAAGAGTAGGGGTAGATTTTATATAGAAAACATTGTTTTCTGTAAAATGTTGGGAAAGGGGTCAAAACGGCAGTTGTTTGTGAAAGTTGTTTTGAATTTAATGAATCTGCTAACTTCTGACATTTTTTACCGAAGCCAGAAAAACAGGCGAAGGGTTACAAAAATAGCTCTAGTTACAGATTGGTAGACCCGATTTGAAATCCGACTTGTTGCTTGAAAAGCAGAAGAGTAGGGGTAGATTTGATATAGAAAACATTGTTTTCTGTAAAATGTTGGGAAAGGGGTCAAAACGGCAGTTGTTTGTGAAAGTTGTTTTGAATTTAATGAATCTGCTAACTTCTGACATTTTTTACCGAAGCCAGAAAAACAGGCGAAGGGTTACAAAAATAGCTCTAGTTACAGATTGGTAGACCCGATTTGAAATCCGACTTGTTGCTTGAAAAGCAGAAGAGTAGGGGTAGATTTGATATAGAAAACATTGTTTTCTGTAAAATGTTGGGAAAGGGGTCAAAACGGCAGTTGTTTGTGAAAGTTGTTTTGAATTTAATGAATCTGCTAACTTCTGACATTTTTTACCGAAGCCAGAAAAACAGGCGAAGGGTTACAAAAATAGCTCTAGTTACAGATTGGTAGACCCGATTTGAAATCCGACTTGTTGCTTGAAAAGCAGAAGAGTAGGGGTAGATTTGATATAGAAAACATTGTTTTCTGTAAAATGTTGGGAAAGGGGTCAAAACGGCAGTTGTTTGTGAAAGTTGTTTTGAATTTAATGAATCTGCTAACTTCTGACATTTTTTACCGAAGCCAGAAAAACAGGCGAAGGGTTACAAAAATAGCTCTAGTTACAGATTGGTAGACCCGATTTGAAATCCGACTTGTTGCTTGAAAAGCAGAAGAGTAGGGGTAGATTTTATATAGAAAACATTGTTTTCTGTAAAATGTTGGGAAAGGGGTCAAAACGGCAGTTGTTTGTGAAAGTTGTTTTGAATTTAATGAATCTGCTAACTTCTGACATTTTTTACCGAAGCCAGAAAAACAGGCGAAGGGTTACAAAAATAGCTCTAGTTACAGATTGGTAGACCCGATTTGAAATCCGACTTGTTGCTTGAAAAGCAGAAGAGTAGGGGTAGATTTTATATAGAAAACATTGTTTTCTGTAAAATGTTGGGAAAGGGGTCAAAACGGCAGTTGTTTGTGAAAGTTGTTTTGAATTTAATGAATCTGCTAACTTCTGACATTTTTTACCGAAGCCAGAAAAACAGGCGAAGGGTTACAAAAATAGCTCTAGTTACAGATTGGTAGACCCGATTTGAAATCCGACTTGTTGCTTGAAAAGCAGAAGAGTAGGGGTAGATTTGATATAGAAAACATTGTTTTCTGTAAAATGTTGGGA
>NC_092109.1:25511-42383 GCF_045679555.1 Salvelinus alpinus | reverse complement strand
GGCGGGGTCGAGACCCAGGGTCTAGAGCTTAATGACAAGTTTGGACGGTACTATTGTTTTAAGTGCTGAGCTGTAGTCGATGAACAGCATTCTTACATAGGTATTCCTCTTGTCCAAATGGGATAGGGCAGTGTGCAGTGTGATGGCGATTGCATCGACCACAATTTTCTTAGGTTGTCTGCTTGACATTTTTAGATTTGATAGTGAAGCTGAGAGGTCAAATATACTGTTTAGGTGTTCTACTGCGAAGTTTACATCTTCACTATTGAAGGGTAAACCTTTTGTCCAGGAAATTGTCTAGAAGGGATTGAATTTGTCTTTTGATAGATTTCCACACAATTTTATTTCCATCTAGAGTATTTCTTAATATTATTCAGTTCCTTTGGCTTTGATGCCTCATGATTGAGCATAGCGCAGTTCAAGTTGATTGTGAATTTGCTGTAATCTGATAGAGGTGTCAGTGAACTGACTGTGAACGCTCTAAGAGACTATGGGTTGAAGTTAGTGATAACGTAGTCTACAGTACTACTGCCAAGAGATGAGCTATAGGTGTACCTACCATAGGAGTCCCCTCGCAGCCCCTCGACTATGTACATATGTTTTTTATTTATTTAACCTTTATTTAACTAGGCAAGTCAGTTGAGAATTTGTTCTTATTTACATTGACGGCCTACCCCGGCCAAACCCGGACGATGCTGGGCCAATTGTGCACCGCCCTATGGGACTCCCAATCACGTCCGGATGTGATTCAGCCTGGATTGGAACCAGGAACTTAGTGATGCCCCTTGCACTGAGATGCAGTGTCTTAGACTGCTGCACCACTCGGGAGCCCAGCGTCCGACAGAGATACAGGAGTTGTGACCAGTTCTGTCGGTTATGTTGTTGTAGTTGTGTCTAGGGGGGCATATGGGGGAGGGAATGCTGTCACCTCCAGGTAGGTGTTTGTCCCCCTATGTGCTGTGTGTGTCGGGTTCTTGTCCAATTCTGGCATTTAGGTCGCCACAGACTAGTACATGTCCCTGAGCCTGGAAATTGTTTATCTTCCTCTCTAGGATGAAGAAGCTGTCATCGTTAAAGTATGGAGATTCTAGTGAGGGGGATATACAGTGGGGAGAACAAGTATTTGATACACTGTCAATTTTGCAGGTTTTCCTACTTACAAAGCATGTAGAGGTCTGTACTTTTTATCATAGGTACACTTCAACTGTGAGAGATGGAATCTAAAACAAAAATCCAGAAAATCACATTGTATGATTTTTAAGTAATTAATTTGCATTTTATTGCATGACATAAGTATTTGATCACCTACCAACCAGTAAGAATTCCGGCTCTCACAGACCTGTTAGTTTTTCTTTGAGAAGCCCTCCTGTTCTCCACTCATTACCTGTATTAACTGCACCTGTTTGAACTCGTTACCTGTATAAAAGACACCTGTCCACACACTCAATCAAACAGACTCCAACCTCTCCACAATGGCCAAGACCAGAGAGCTGTGTAAGGACATCAGGGATAAAATTGTAGACCTGCACAAGGCTGGGATGGGCTACAGGACAATAGAAAAACAGCTTGGTGAGAAGGCAACAACTGTTGGCGCAATTATTAGAAAATGGAAGACGTTCAAGATGACGGTCAATCACCCTCGGTCTGGGGCTCCATGCAAGATCTCACCTCGTGGGGCATCAATGATCATGAAGAAGGTGAGGGATCAGCCCAGAACTACACGGCAGGACCTGGTCAATGACCTGAAGAGAGCTGGGACCACAATCTCAAAGAAAACCATTAGTTACACACCACGCCGTCATGGATTAAAATCCTGCAGTGCACGCAAGGTCCCCCTGCTCAAGCCAGTGCATGTCCAGGCCCGTCTGAAGTTTGCCAATGACCATCTGGATGATCCAGAGGAGGAATGGGAGAAGGTCATGTGGTCTGATGAGACAAAAATAGAGCTTTTTGGTCTAAACTCCACTCGCCGTGTTTGGAGGAAGAAGAAGGATGAGTACAACCCCAAGAACACCATCCCAACCGTGAAGCATGGAGGTGGAAACATCATTCTTTGGGATGCTTTTCTGCAAAGGGGACAGGCACGACTGCACTGCATTGAGGGAAGGATGGATTTGGCCATGTATCGCGAGATCTTGGCCAACAACCTCCTTCCCTCAGTAAGAGCATTGAAGATGGGTCGTGGCTGGGTCTTCCAGCATGACAACGACCCGAAACACACAGCCAGGGCAACTAAGGAGTGGCTCCGTAAGAAGCATTTCAAGGTCCTGGAGTGGCCTAGACAGTCTCCAGACCTGAACCCAATAGAAAATCTTTGGAGGGAGCTGAAAGTCCGTATTGCCCAGCGACAGCCCCGAAACCTGAAGGATCTGGAGAAGGTCTGTATGGAGGAGTGGGCCAAAATCCCTGCTGCAGTGTGTGCAAACCTGGTCAAGAACTACAGGAAACGTATGAACTCTGTAATTGCAAACAAAGGGTTCTGTACCAAATATTAAGTTCTGCTTTTCTGATGTATCAAATACTTATGTCATGCAATAAAATGCAAATTAAATACTTAAAAATGATACAATGTGATTTTCTGGATTTTTGTTTTAGATTCTGTCTCTCACAGTTGAAGTGTACCTATGATAAAAATGACAGACCTCTACATGCTTTGTAAGTAGGAAAACCTGCAAAATCGGCGGTGTATCAAATACTTGTTCTCCCCACTGTAGGTAGCACACATGAGGACAATTTTACTCTGTTGAGAGAATTTCCTTATTAATTTCTAGCCAGATGGAAAATGTTCCTGTTTTAACAAATTTAATAGAGTGTTAGGTCTGCTCTATACCAAATTAGCATACCCCCTGAGTCTCTTCCCTGTTTCACTCCTGGTAGTTTGGTGGATGGGATTACCAGCTCTCTGTAACCTAGAGGGCAATCAGTGGGTCCGTCTCCTTTATACCATGTTTCTTGTAGGATGACAATGTCTGTATTTCCAATTTCTTTGATGAAGTCTGGGTTCCTGCTCTTTAGGCCGAAGGCAGAAAACCTCAGACGTTGTATATTCCAGGAAGAGATAGTAAAAGCTTTGTGTTCTATAGTGTCTCGTGTTGTTTTTGTGTGGTTTAGGCCTGGACCATCACAGTAGGTGTGAGCAGAGCATATTGAGCATCTGATACATACCTCTTAGATCACAGGATGGGGCTTGGACGGGTGTAATAGTGGGAGTTGGGCCTGTTGCTCTGCTCATGGCCTGGGCATATGTCCTGCTGTCATGAGGCCCTTGCGTGGGTGGGGGGGAGGGTGGGGGGGGGGGGGGGCATGGGGTAGCCAGAAGGGGCATAGGTCTGATATGTTGGGGCCTATATAGGGTGTGGCCAGGGTTTGCTTGGGGTGGTCTTAGCTGGTTGGGGTGTGGCTGTTGATGCTGTGGTCTGGGCGTAGGTCCTCTTGGCGTGGGTTCTCTCGGTGCAGGTCCTTCTGGAGGGGGTCTTCCAGGTCTGGGAGGGTGTCTCGCTGGTCTGGGCGGCGTGTCAATTGCTCTGTTGCTCGTGTGGGAGGTGGTCCTTCAGGGCCTGGCAAAAGTTGGGATTGCTGCCTTGTGGTGGTGGTTCTGGTCATAAAGGCTGTTCAAGTCCAGGGTGGAGTGGTGAGCCAGGTATACATTAGGTATTGAGGCACAGTCAGTCTCGCGAAATGCTTGCATTCACCTGCTGTATGGTGGCAGGGTGAAAGTATTTTCATGGTAACAGGGTGGAGATAACCACTTCTGCGTTGGGGAAAGTGGAAGAAGCTTTTTCAATCACTCCTTTGAGTGCTGTGGCCACCCTTTCCAGCTAGGCCGTTAGGTCAT
Organism: Salvelinus alpinus; assembly: GCF_045679555.1. NCBI lineage: Eukaryota > Metazoa > Chordata > Actinopteri > Salmoniformes > Salmonidae > Salvelinus > Salvelinus alpinus. The sequence goes on along the minus strand of NC_092109.1, from coordinate 38,548 downwards.
TTGTGCCCGTGTGAATTATAATGTGGCTGGGGGACCCTAGTCTGTCCTCTGACAACAGCTCCAGGGCATGCCTGGCTTTGTGTCCTCATTGGATGTGTGTGTGTGTGTGTGTGTGGGGGGGGGGGGGGGGGGGCTGTTAGGAGGGGGGTCTGTTGGGTTGGAGGGTCCTGTGTTGTCTGTCCTATTGTGGTGTTGAGGTTGTTGTCCGGTTCTGAGGTGGGCTGTTCTGCTGGCTTGTCTGGGGGAGGGTCCTGCTCTCTCCCTCTCACCTCTCCCTCTCACCACTCCCTTTCCCCTCTCCCTCCCTCTCTCCAGGCTAAATTCGTTGGTAATTACATTGGATAGCCCTGGGCTGTGTCTCTTTGATAGAAGAGAGCCCCTTGATCTCCCTCTGTAATAGACTGACACAATCCAAATGAAAAGGGCTTACAGACATATTGGCTATTTAGCAATAAAACCGACGAGTACGCAACTATGGGGCAAACTATATATTTTTCTCCAATGTTTATTGAAAACATAAATAAATGTGCACAATGAGCACTTATTTTCTCTCAAATACAGTACATGGTTGTTGGTTAGTTAGCTGGTGAATTTAAGCCATATCAGAGTAGATGGGACATCAGAACAAAACAACACGTTATCAAGAACGTGATGAGGAACGGAAGTGGCTCGCGGGTCTGCAAACCCACAACCATACACACACTAGCTGTTATTGATATGCGTGGGCCGTTAGTTGCACATCCATGATTTAGAGGTAAATATGGACAGAGAATTAGGTACACACTAAAAAATGTGGGTTCCTCTCAGGTTCTTTGGGAAGTGTGATTGGTTCTATGTGGAACCATAATAACTCAATTTTATCCCTTTGAGCTTTTCAATGGTTCTTTACAGTTCCCAAAATGGTTATTTGCTCTTATGTGATAATTAAAATGTAAGGAAGTGGTTCATTAGAATATTTTGGGTGTGGTTTACGTTTATTATTTTTTTATTTTATTTTTATTTTTGTGCAACCGTTTGTGAGAGTGTCATTCCAGTTTATCTAATGTGTTGTGTTATGACAACATGTATTTATGACTATGGCCAGTGATGGTATCATGTGAAAGGCTCAAGTATGGGCTTGTGTCAATTGAGAACAGTTGAATAAATTAGTAAGCAAACCCCTAGCAGTACCAGAGGTAGCGCACTTGATTCAACAAGGAATTTTAACAACATAATTTGGCTGACCAGGAAAAAAACAAGAAAAAAACATGATTCTTCAAAAGGATACACAATGAACCTTCCAGATTGGTTCTATAAAGAACCTTTGTCATTCTCCATAAAGGTTCTATAAATAACCATAAAAAAGGGTTCTATAGTAGCCCCAAAAAGGGTTGTAACCACAGCAGAACCCTTTTTTGGTGCTATGTAGGTTCTTCATAGAACCTTAAGAAATGGTTAATTATAGCACCATACAGGTTCCATTTACAACCTTATGAGCATGGTTCTTTATTTAACCTTCAAAAAGGCTTCCACAGTGCCTTCAGAAAGTATTCATACCCCTTGACTTCCAAATTTAGTTGGGTTAAAGCCTGAATTCAAAATGTACTAAATTGATTGTTTTTTTCTCAACTATCTACACACAATACCCCCTAAATGAAAATATGTTTTTTTAAATTTCAGCACATTTATTGAAAATGAAATACAGAAATATCTAATTTGCATAAGTATTCACACCCCTGAGTCAATACTTTGTTGAAGTACCTTTGGCGGTGATTATACCTTTGATTCGTCTTGTTTATCAGCTTTGGACATCTGGATTTGGGGATTTTCTCCTATTCTTCCTTGCAGATTTCCTCAAACTCTGTTAAATTAGATGGGGAGCGGCGGTAAACAGCAATCATCAAGTCTTTCCACAAATTTTGAATGGGATTCAAGTCTGGGCTTTGACTGGGCCACTCAAGGACGTTCACATTCTTGTTCTGAAGCCATTCCAGCTTTGCCTTGGCCTTATTGTTGGGGTCATTGTCCTTTTGTAACATACATCTTTGCCCCAGTCTAAGGTTGTTTGCACTCTGAAGCAGGTTCTCATCAAAGATTTGCCTCTATTTGTCTCTATGTATTGTTCTCTCTATCCTTACCAGTTGCCCAGTACCTGCTGTTGAAAAGCATCCCCATAGCATGATGCTGCCACCACGTTTCACAGTAGGGATAGTGTTAAACGGGTGATGAGCTGTGCCAGGTTTCTCAGGCCAAAGAGTTATATTTTCGTCTCATAAAACCATATAATATTTTGCCTTATGATTTCAGAGTCCTTCACGTGCCCTTTTACAAACTCCAGGCATGCTGTCATGTGCCTTTTTCTCAGGAGTGGCTTCAGTCTGACGATTCTCGCATAAAGCCCAGATTGGTGAAGTGCTGTAAAGACTGCTGTTCTTCTGGCAGGTACTCCCATCTCAGCCATGGAACTCTGTAGTTCTGTCAGAGTGGTCATTGGGTTCTTGGTCACCTTCCTGACCAAGTTCCTTCTTACCCGGTTGCTGAGTTTGGTCGAACGGCCAGCTCTAGGCAGAGTCTGGGTAGGTCCACATTTTTTCAATTTCCGAATGATGGAAACCACTGTCCTCTTGGAAACGTTCAACACTCAAGAAATTGTTTTATATCCTTCATCAAATATATGACTCATCACAATTGTATTTCGGAGATATACAGTTGAAGTCGGAAGTTTACATACACTTAGGTTGGAGTCATTAAAACTAGTTTTTCAACCACTCCACAAATTTTTTGGAGTGGTTGAAAAACAAGTTTTAATGACTCCAAACTAAATGTATGTAAACTTCCGACTTCAACTGTTTCACTCATTCCCTCTGTTCTGGTACACATCTACTATTCACAGGGATCCTTTCAAAATCCCTCATCCTTGATCCACCCTCCTCTACTTGTTTTTCACTGCCTCTGCATACGACACTTCTATACAACTCTGACTCTGGCCACCTCAACCTACCTCTGATCCCCAGCAACATAGAAACCCCTACAGTTGATACTGAACTTTTGCCACCGAAACGACACGTTCCTCTGTCCCATGCCCTCCGTCACACATGTTGCAACATGCCCATAAGACGTGCCCCACTGCAGTGGATTTGGCACAAAATCTCTAACAGCATAACTCGTACATCCTAACATTACTTGTCAGGTAAAGACTAAATCAAAGCTCAAAAGAACAGACTTTGTCACCTCTGTTCCACTACGCTTTCCTCTGGGTCTGCGTCGCACCAAAAGGCGGGCGTCACAATTGTCAGGAATCGTCAACTTCAATTTCTCTACCTCCACACTTAATGCTACCCCAGAAACCACTCCCTTCAATGGTGCACTGTACCTAAGTGTAAAGCAAGATACAGGTATTTTGTCGCACAGAGTGTCTGCTTCCTCTGATCTGAAGACACACAAACAAACATCACAAGTCCACTTTGGGTTACCTTCACCGACTCAACACCACCCACCATATTTTCCACCCAACCTGAAACCACCCATGGATCAGCCAAAAGACCTGGATCCGACCTCTTCAAAAATCTCACTCCCACTGGCGAAAACTTACCTCTATCAAAACCATATCCATCAATCAATGCAAGGCTTGGGCTCCGAGTTCCTCACCACATCTATAATAAATGATACATTGAATTTTTTTTTTTACAGCTTATTAGCGTACACCTAATATGTTCCCACTGTTGATGATGTTCATTATTCATTATATATTAAGGTTGAACCAAAAGATTACATGTAACAAAAATGAAATACGAAATTATTATGTGAAATTGAATGAAACAATAATTTATGTTGATGCTAATATGATGTACAATATTCCATTATGTTTCTATATGATAACAATAGCGTAATATATTTAATATGCCATATACTATTTTTTTTTACAGTTTAACTAATTAATATTAATTAACTTAATCATTATGACCTTCCCCTCACTACTGCCATTGGTTACACTAATTGCACTGTGTGTCAACATAACCTGGTTCAACTATTCATGACATTACCCTGAGGAAGTGATGCCGAAACATTGGTAAATACCCATTACATTTCTGGGAGATTATACATGGTGTGTGCGACTTTCTTTATTTTGATAGTTCCCAACACAATTGCAACATTCCTCACTTTTAAAACACATATGATCTTTTCCACAACTTGAACGTCTCAGCTTCTCCCTTCTGCAATCACTTGAAACATGTCCAAAAGCTTTACAATGATCACACTGCATTGGTCTTGGGACAAATACTCTGACTCTGTAGTTTATATATCCCAACGGAACTTGAGTAGGGAGAGACTCCATATCAAAAGAACAAATACTCTTCACTTTTACTTCATTCATCACACGATTCTTCCCGACGAGCATCAATCACTCCAGGAATATTTTTAATCTCTGCAACATTGACTTCCCACGAAATGCCAGACATTGCTCTCTTGAGGGGTGCCCTGTTCCGAAGAGACACACAGGACACATCAAACTTCTCAAATTCGGGTAAGACGCAACACACTCCTTCTAATCCTCAGACGAACAAAAAAAGTCTGCCTCTCGTGATTCTCACAACCTACACTTTACCCTGCACTCTCTCGCTACCAGTTTGGATATATCAAGTGGATTCTTTCAAATTAGGAATCCAATCAGCTGATAAGATAAGAAGGGACATCGCTCATCACTGTACGCTACTTTGCTCCGTTTCTATTGTTTTGGACAATATTCCCCCCCCGCCATTATATTCACGCTCCACATCAGCGTCCACTTCGGCCATATTTTACATCTCTGACATGCACTGTCAACTTTGGGACCTTATAGACAGGTATGTTACTTTATAACAATTTCCAAATCATTGAAATGGCCACAGGTGGTCTCCAATCAAGTTGTCGTGACAATCTCAAGGAGGATCAAAGGAAATTGCATGCACCTGAGCTCAATTTGGAGTGTCATGGCGGAGGGGTATGAAAACTTATGTGAATGAGATATTTCTGTATTTCATTTTCAATAAGTGGTACTTTTAGTAGTCAGGTTTGTACTAGTTTGAAAAGCTCTGGGTAAAACTTGACATTGATGAATTACAAATTAAATGAAAGTTTCATTTCGTGTGCTTTTTGCTTCTTGCTCGCACACGCTTTTTCAGTTCTGCCCACACATTTTCTATAGGATTGAGGTCAGGGCTTTGTGATGGCCACTCCTATACCTTGACTTTGTTGTCCTTAAGCCATTTTGCCACAACTTTGGAAATATGCTTGGGGTCATTGTCCATTTGGAAGACCCATTTGCGACCAAGCTTTAACTTCCTGACTGATATCTTGAGATGTTGCTTCAATATATCCACATAATTGTCCTTCCTCATGAAGCCATCTATTTTCTGAAGTGCACCAGTCCTGTCAGGAGAAGTGGGCCAAAATTCACCCAACTTATTGTGGGAAGCTTGTGGAAGGCTACCCGAAACGTTTGACCCAAGTTAAACAATTTAAAAGCAATGCTACCAAATACTAATTGAGTGTATGTAAACTTCTCACCCCCTGGGAATGTGATGAAAGAATATAAAGCTGAAATAAATCACTCTCTACCATTATTCTTAAAATAAAGTGGTGATCTTAACTGATCTAAGACAGGGAATTTATACTAGGCTTAAATGTCAGGAATTGTGAACAACTGATTTTAAATGTAGGTGTAGGTAAACTTCCAACTTCAACTGTATACTTCCGGCGCCGAAAAGAGATGGCCGCCTCGCTTCGCGTTCCTTGGAAAATATGCAGTATTTTGTTTTTTTATGTGTTATTTCTTACATCGGTACCCCAGGTAATCTTAGGTTTCATTACATACAGTCGGGAGGAACTACTGAATATACGATTAACGTCAACTCATCATCGTTCCTACCAGGAATATGACTTTCCCGAAACGGATCCAGTGTTTTGCCTTCCACCCAATACAATGGATCTGATCCCAGCCGGCGACCCTGTGCGACGCCGTGAAAAGGGGCAAACGAGGCGGTCTCGTGGTCAGGCTTCGGAGACGGGCACATCGCGCTCCACTCCCTAGCATACTACTCGCCAATGTCCAGTCTCTTGACAATAAGGTTGATGAAATCCGAGCACGGGTAGCATTCCAGAGAGACATCAGGGATTGCAACGTGCTCTGCTTCACGGAAACATGGCTAACTCAAGAGACGCTAACGGAGTCGGTGCAGCCAGCTGGTTTCTTCATGCATCGCGCCGACAGAAACAAACATCTTTCTGGTAAGAAGAGGGGCGGGGGGGTATGCCTTATGATTAACGAGACGTGGTGTGATCATCATAACAACACACAGGAACTCAAGTCATTCTGTTCACCTGATCTAGAACTCCTCACAATCAAATGTCGACCGCATTATCTACCAAGGGAATTCTCTTCAATCATAATCACAGCCGTATATATTCCCCCCCAAGCAGACACATCGATGGCCCTGAACGAACTTTATCTGACTCTTTGTAAACTGGAAACCACACACCCTGAGGCTGCATTCATCGTAGCTGGGGATTTTAACAAGGCTAATCTAAAAACAAAACTCCCTAAATTCTATCAGCATATCGATTGTGCTACCAGGGCTGGAAAAACCCTAGATCATTGTTATACTAATTTCCGCGACGCATATAAGGCCCTCCCCCGCCCCCCTTTCGGAAAAGCTGACCACGACTCCATTTTGTTGATTCCAGCCTACAAACAGAAACTAAAACAACAAGCTCCCGCGCTCAGGTCTGTTCAACGCTGGTCCGACCAATCTGAATCCACGCTTCAAGACTGCTTCGATCACGCGGATTGGAATATGTTCCGCATTGCGTCCAACAACAATATTGACGAATATGCTGATTCGGTGAGCGAGTTCATTAGGAAGTGCATTGACGATGTCGTACCCACAGCAACGATTAAAACATTCCCAAACCAGAAACCGTGGATTGACGGCAGCATTCGCGTGAAACTGAAAGCGCGAACCACTGCTTTTAACCAGGGCAAGGTGACCGGAAGCATGACCGAATACAAACAGTGTAGCTATTCTCTCCGCAAGGCAATCAAACAGGCTAAGTCCCAGTACAGAGACAAAATCGAGTCGCAATTCAACAGCTCAGACACAAGAGGTATGTGGCAGGGTCTACAGTCAATCACGGATTACAAAAAGAAAACCAGCCCCGTCGCGGACCAGGATGTCTTGCTCCCAGACAGGCTAAACAACTTTTTTGCCCGCTTTGAGGACAATACAGTGCCACTGACACGGCCCCCTACCAAAACCTGCGGGCTCTCCTTCACTGCAGCCGAGGTGAGTAAAACATTTAAACGTGTTAACCCTCGCAAGGCTGCAGGCCCAGACGGCATTCCCAGCCGCGTCCTCAGAGCATGCGCAGACCAGCTGGCTGGTGTGTTTACGGACATATTGAGTTTGAGTTTATTTTATTTTTACAGGGACAGTGCACATTAATCAACGTTTCAGTAAAAGTGCCGGTTTTAGCCAGCCGGCTAATTTTCAACCGCAGTCCCTGGGCAGGTTATTAAAAACAATTACAACATGGACAATAGCAACATAGAACAAGACATAGCATACAGACATAGCAACATAGGACAAGCAAGACGTAGCATACAGACAGAGCAACATAGAACAAAAAGCAGCAAGACAAAATTCATAAAAGCAACAAAGTGTTTCCACACCTCACAAGTTAGAAGACAACAGACATGGAAAGCGGCAACACACAGCTAGGGACCATGTTCACAAATCTGATTGACCTTAAGCCATGTCTTCAAGCATTTTGTGAAAGTGTGATATGTGGTGCAGTTATGTGTGCCTGATGGCAGTGTATTCCAGACATGGGAAGCTCTCACAGAAAAAGCGGATTTACTAAAGGTGCTTTTCCTTAGGGGAACTACACAGTCACCTCTCATGGCAGACCTTGTGGATCTGCTGCCATATGTTTGGGTTTTCTGTTTAACAAAAATACTGAGTGGAGGGGGAGCCAAGCCATTTAGGATCTTGAATACAAGACATGCATCAGTGTATTGCACAAGATTTTCCCAACTCAGGAGCTCATGCTTTCTGAGGATGTGACAGTGATGATGGCTATTGGGCTTCCTATCAAGCACTTTGAGAGCCTGTTTGTAGACAGACTGAATAGGTCTTACTGTTGTACAGCAAGCTTGGGCCCAACTAGTCAAGCAGTATGTTAAGTGGGGGAGTATCATAGATTTGAAGTACAGTTTTGCTACCTCTGTAGTCAAACAATTTCGAATATATCGGAAATTAGCTAGGTTGAATTTGGTTATTTGAATTACCTTTTTCACGTGCTTTTTAAAAGAGAGGTTGGAATCAAGTATGATGCCAAGGTACTTAAAATCAGATACCACCTGGAGCTTCTCCCCTGACACATAGACATCTGGCTCAGTAGCATCTGTTGCCCTCTTTGTGAAGAACATGCAAACAGTTTTTTTCACATTGAGATGCAAACACGAGTCACTGAGCCACTTTGTAACCTGGACCATTACAGTAGTGAGTTCTTGTGCAGCTTGTTGTTTGCTCTTTGCATGCACATATATCACTGTATCATCTGCATACATTTGAACTTCAGACCCAGTACAGACAGAAGGCAGATCATTAATGTACAGGCTGAACAGGAGGGGCCCCAGTATTGACCCTTGGGGCACGCCCACATCATAGCTAAGAGTGGGCGACAGCTCATTGCTCACTCTGACACACTGAGTTCTGCCTTCAAGGTATGATTTCATCCATCTCAAGGCATCAGGGGAAAAGTTAAACTTGGACAATTTTGTGATGAGAATCTCATGGTTAACAGTATCAAAAGCCTTCCTTAGGTCCAGAAACACAGCCCCAACAACGCCCCCTTTGTCCATCTTGGACTTCACATTTTCCAGAAGAAAGCAGTTGGCCGTTTCTGTGGAGTGTTTCGCTCTGAAGCCAAACTGCATGGAATGTAATGTGAAGGGGCTGTTGTTGAGGTGGGCAATCAGTTGTTCTGCTACACACTTTTCAACAACCTTTGACACCACAGGTAATATACTAATGGGCCTGTAGTTACTCACGTCAGCAGGGTCGCCCGATTTAAAGATGGCCGTTATTATGGCCGACTTCCATACCCTTGGAAACACCCCGAGACCAATAGATGTGTTGGTGACCTTAGTAATGGGGCCAATGAGTGACTCTTTGTAGTTTTTAAGAAAGGTAGAGTCCATCCCAAACACATCTTTGGCTTTAGAGTTCTTTAGTGAGCTAATCACCTTGTTCACCTTTGACTCAGAAACCTCCCTTATGATGAAGACAGGTTGAGCATCATTTACTAGCACTGAGCCCAAGAAACCAGTGGAGGGGTTCTGTGTCAGTACCCTGACAGAGTCAATAAAATAGGAATTGAAGGCTATTGCTATTTCAACTGCATCCTGTGTTAGATTGTTATTCACCATGATTTCTAGTCTTTTTGCAGTGTTACTATGGTCTTTCCCTGTTAACTTTTTTAGATTCTCCCAGATCAGTTTAGAATTTCCCTTTGCTTCACCAATTATGTTAATAAAAAAGTTTGCCTTGGCCTGTCTGATTTCTTTCATCACCTTATTTCTCAACATGGTAAACCTACGTCTGTCATGCTCTAATTTGGATCTTAGGGCTATTTTTAGATAATAATCTCGTTCTTTCATCAATTTCCAGATTTCTCCATTTAGCCAAGGAAGAGTGCTCTTTTGGCCAGGTTTGGATTTGATTTTCTTTAGGAAACCATTTAATGTAGTCTGGATTGTGGATAGAAAAACTTGACTATCAGCTTCCACGTCTGCATAGGACAAGAGATCATTCCAGTTAATTCCCTTAATTGCGTTTTCAAAATAGCTTAATTCACTCTTAGGTATTCTTAGTTGATCAGGCTTTCTAACAGTAGAGAGGTTAAACCTGCTCTTGGACAGCTTTCTGGCTATAAGTGTCAGATTATGATCAGATAGCCCAGTAACCATATTGAATGATTTAGTCACTCTCTCTGGTTTATTACTGAACACCAAATCAATCTGTGTTTTAGAGCAACAAGTCACCCTGGTTGGCCCTTTAACTAGCTGTGTAAGGTCAAAGGTATTAGTGATCCGTTTGAGGGTTTTCCTACAACACTTGTCTTCATAATTAATGTTAAAATCTCCCATTAAGATGACCTCTTTCCCAAAATCACATTCCCTAAGCATGTTATTAAACTGATCAAAAAACACACTTTTGGTGGAAGGTGGCCTATACATTCCAATGAGGGTAAAAGACATTTGGGGAGACAGTGTAATGTTCAGGCCAATACATTCTAGTTCATTATCACATGACCACTCAATTTGTTTACATCGGATATGTTCTTTAATGTAAATCATCACACCCCCTCCTCTTCCTTCAGTCCTGTCTCTCCTGAAAACATTGTAGCCAGGCACAATCAAAGCAGCAGATGGAGAGTTTCCATGGAGCCATGTCTCCGAGAGGCAGAGAAAGTCAAGGTTGGAGTCTGTGAGTAGATGTTGAATTTGATCACTTTTTGGAATGACACTACGAATGTTCAAGTGCCCCCCTAGTAGTCCCTTGGGCTTAGCTCTTGGGTCCCAGATGACTCGAGAGTGATTGACACATTGAAAAAAGTTAAATTTTCTGTGTTTTCTGACGGCTGGGTTTAGGCCGTTTTGTTTCGTTTTGATTAGGGGCAGTTCGGTAGCGCAATTAACAATCCCTCCCGCCTGCACTGGATGCGGGGAACTAATTAAAACAGCTTGCGTACCAGAAGCAGAGTCAGGGATCGCATATAGCGACTTTGGTATGTTTGAAGAGTCAAAATCTATCCTGGAGCTGGGTGAGTCGAGAGAAACCATAGGACCATAGCACTCACCCACTTCCACAGCGGCGACGATCAGTGGACGAGGCCATCCACCGCCCTCCACTCCGGTGCGTATCGCTGGCTCGGTGATGTTGGGCCCAGGATTGAGTTGCACATCCCCGGAGAGCAGGAGGGTAGTGAACAGGTAGTTTAACAGTTTCCGATAAATGTTGGACTTGTGTTTGTTGCGCCTAAGCGGTTCAGTAGAATAAGGAGCGAGGTAGACTTGGCCATTATTCAGAACATTATGGTATGCTGTGTACTGTCCGCTCCCGTGGAACGGTGAACCAATGTGTTTGGTGTTAATATTCTCCGGTAGTAGACTGATTGTGTCATCCCAGCAAGGACGCACTGAGATTATCAGTAGAGCAGCTACATAACTGACAATCATGGCAGAGTACTGGAGATAAAACACATAATTGCGCTTTAACTCTTTGCATGAGTTACTTAGCTGGGGTCGGCGTACACCTGATGGTTTAGATAAAATTACAGCATTCGAATGAGAAGCGGCACCTGCCGCACCACCCTGTCTTCCGTCCGCCATTTTTCATTATTCAATCAATCCTTATCCCAGTCTGCTGTTCCCACATGCTTCAAGAGGGCCACCATTGTTCCTGTTCCCAAGAAAGCTAAGGTAACTGAGCTAAACGACTACCGCCCCGTAGCACTCACTTCCGTCATCATGAAGTGCTTTGAGAGACTAGTCAAGGACCATATCACCTCCACCCTACCGGACACCCTAGACCCACTCCAATTTGCTTACCGACCCAATAGGTCCACAGACGACGCAATCGCAACCACACTGCACACTGCCCTAACCCATCTGGACAAGAGGAATACCCATGTGAGAATGCTGTTCATCGATTACAGCTCAGCATTTAACACCATAGTACCCTCCAAACTCGTCATCAAGCTCGAGACCCTGGGTCTCGACCCCGCCCTGTGCAACTGGGTCCTGGACTTCCTGACGGGCCGCCCCCAGGTGGTGAGGGTAGGTAACAACATCTCCACCCCGCTGATCCTCAACACTGGGGCCCCACAAGGGTGCGTTCTGAGCCCTCTCCTGTACTCCCTGTTCACCCACGACTGCGTGGCCATGCACGCCTCCAACCCAATCATCAAGTTTGCGGATGACACTACAGTGGTAGGCTTGATTACCAACAACGACGAGACGGCCTACAGGGAGGAGGTGAGGGCCCTCGGAGTGTGGTGTCAGGAAAATAACCTCACACTCAACGTCAACAAAACAAAGGAGATGATTGTGGACTTCAGGAAACAGCAGAGGGAGCACCCCCCTATCCACATCGACGGGTCAGTAGTGGAGAAGGTGGAAAGTTTTAAGTTCCTCGGTGTACACATCACGGACAAACTGAATTGGTCCACCCACACAGACAGCGTTGTGAAGAAGGCGCAGCAGCGCCTCTTCAACCTCAGGAGGCTGAAGAAATTCGGCTTGTCACCAAAAGCACTCACAAACTTCTACAGATGCACAATCGAGAGCATCCTGTCGGGCTGTATCACCGCCTGGTACGGCAACTGCTCCGCCCACAACCGTAAGGCTCTCCAGAGGGTAGTGAGGTCTGCAGAACGCACCACCGGGGGCAAACTACCTGCCCTCCAGGACACCTACACCACCCGATGTCACAGGAAGGCCATAAAGATCATCAAGGACAACAACCACCCAAGCCACTGCCTGTTCACCCCGCTATCATCCAGAAGGCGAGGTCAGTACAGGTGCATCAAAGCAGGGACCGAGAGACTGAAAAACAGCTTCTATCTCAAGGCCATCAGACTGTTAAACAGCCACCACTAACATTTAGCGGCCGCTGCCAACATACTGACTCAACTCCAGCCACTTTAAAAATGGGAATTGATGGAAATTATGTAAAAATGTACCACTAGCCACTTTAAACAATGCCACTTAATATAATGTTTACATACCCTACATTACCCATCTCATATGTATATACTGTACTCTATATCATCTACTGCATCTTGCCATCTTTATGTAATACATGTACCACTAGCCACTTTAAACTATGCCACTTTATGTTTACATACCCTACAGTACTCATCTCATATGTATATACCGTACTCTATACCATCTACTGCATCTTGCCATGCCGTTCTGTACCACCACTCATTCATATATCTTTATGTACATATTC
>NC_092109.1:17500-25411 GCF_045679555.1 Salvelinus alpinus | reverse complement strand
CAATTTCTCAGAGAAATATATTTTGTTTAACAAGTAATAATTAATATGATGTGATATTTTTCTCTCTCAAAAAGATAGGGGTCAAAATTGACATGCCTAAAGATTCTTATAAATAATGCAGTCAAAAGTTTAGTATTTTGTCCCATATTGTCACGAATCCCGTCGAAGATGGTGCCTCTTCCTGTTCGGGCGGCGCTCGGTGGTCGTCGTCACCGGCCTACTAGCCTCCATCGATTCCCTTCTTTTTGTTTCTGTTAGTTTGGGCTGATTGGGTGCACCTGTTTTGAGTTTAGTTTTGTGGGTCGGCTATTTAAGGGCAGTAGGCCCGCCGGCTTTTGTGCGGGCTTGTTTTTTCTGTTCGTTGGTGTTGGATTTTAGGTGGATGCTATTTTGCCGGACAGTTTAGTCCTGTGTGTTTGGACTGGTATTTTTCATGCGCCTGTGTGTTGGGCATGACCGTTTTCACTGTAGTCAGGAATAAAAATCCACGTTCTGAACTAACCTGCTCTCTGCGCTTGACTCCTCCACCCAGTAATCCTAGAGGTTGTGACACATACTCCTAGCGCGCAGATTAATTTTGTGTCCCATAGAAATGAACTGTCATTTCGAAGTCACTTTTATTATAAATAACAATATAATATGTTTCTAAACCCTTCTACATGAATGTTATTACGGATAATCCTGAATGAATCGTGAATAATGATGAGTGAAAAAGTTACAGAAAGAACTTACCCCCAAGACATGCTAACCTCTTACTATTACCAATAACAGAGGAGGTTAGCATGTCTTGGGGGTATGATAAATCTGATGAATACATCTTTACTACTAGGCCCACAAAGATCCTATTAAATGAATAGGGATTCCATATGTAATTGTATGTTTAAGCACCAGTTTCCTTTTGAGCATGTGCAAGCGTGTCCACGCATAGGAGGTACTGTAGCGGGAAGAAATTACATCTACTTTCACCCCTGCCTATAACCCTTTTGCAATCATGTTAGCACAGCTGAAAACTGTTGTTCAGATTAAAGAAGCAATTAAACTGACCTTCTTTAGACTAGTTGAGTATCTGGAGCATCAGCATTTGTGGGTTCGATTACAGGCTCACAATGGCCAGAAAGAGACCTTTCTTCTGAAACTCGTCCGTCTTTTCTTGTTCTGAGAAATGAAGGCTATTCCATGCGAGAAATTGCCAAGAAACTGAAGAAACTGGCAACCCTGTGCCAAAAAATCAAGAAACCTGCATGCTAGACTCTTATGAAGTTATCATGTATTGTTATGACATGATGTTCCAATACTACTGTAAAAACATACTTCAAAGAAGATGGAAGTAGTTCTGAAAACGTTGCTTCAAAGTTCTGTTAATATTGATGTGTCGTGTAACATTATGCAGTTGCCAAACATTTAAACAAATGAAATTTCAAGCTTCTTACATTATGATATTTTATTCGGGTTTTTGTCCAAACATAGTTATAGCTTTTCTACAGACAGGCCATTAGATTTGAACCTGCTATCTGCCATCTTCTAGCCCTGTGGTCTACACCACCAGGACCCTAATGTTTCCATTGGATTTCCCTTTGCACTGAACTCCCTAAATTATAATTAAGTATCAATAGGTATTTTTCTAGATTTAGTTATTGTTTCTCTGCAAAGACAAAAGCCCGACCTGGAAGTCAGAGCAAAGGTGTGAACAGCTTTGTATCAGTACCCTTCCAGTGGAGCAGTGGGTTAATTCCAGGGATAACCCTCCAAAGGTCCCATGTTCAGTCTCCGCTAGTGACATTGAATAAAATACAGCAAAACTATATTTGTACAATCAATGTCTAATAAACTGTCATGTAATTGTCAAGTGTGTTTTTCTATATGAATTGCTGGCAACCACATTCCTCAAAGAAATCATGCAAGGAACATAGGAAGAACATTGATGGAATATTTTGTGCACCCTAATACAAACTGTCATCATAACTGGATATATTGTGTGTTTTGGGAACCTAAACTCAGCAACATAAAAAAAAACGTCCTCTCTCTGTCAACTGTGTTTATTTTCAGCAAACTTAACATGTGTAAATATTTGTATGAACATGTTATGCTGGTGAATGAGGACCCAAAAGCGACTTAATAGAAACAGAGTCTTTATTCCAGTCTTAAACAAAAAACGATACTCCTGGATATTATCTTAGGTAAATCCAAAACAGGAAAACTGAAATCCTCTCGTCAGTAGAGAGGAACGACTGGAGACGCGACCACAGACTGCAGGTCGCTTCGGGAAGGCACAGGCCGTAGCTGACATAGACACCTGCTCACACGCAGCATCTGAAGAAGGCAAAAACACGACAGGGCGGAACAAGGACACAGAACAGCAAACATCAAATAAGGATCCGACAAGGACAGAAGCGGAAAACAGAGGGAGAAATAGGGACTCTAATCAGAGGGCAAAATAGGGGACAGGTGTGAAAGAGTAAATGAGGTAGTTAGGAGAATGAGGAACAGCTGGGAGCAGGAACGGAACGATAGAGAGAGAGAGAGCGAGAGAGGGAGAGAGGGAGGGGGAGAGAGAGGGATAGAAAAAGGGAAAGAACCTAATAAGACCAGCAGAGGGAAACGAATAGAAGGGAAGCACAGGGACAAGACATGATAATCAATGACAAAACATGACAGAACATAACAAGATTCAACAACTGAGACATAAACAGAACAAGTTCCACAGACATGTGACTAACAGAAATGGAATAATGTGTCGGTGAACAAAGGGGGTCAAAATCAAAAGTAACAGTCAGTATCTGGTGTGGCCACCAGCTGCATTAAGTACTGCAGTGCATCTCCTCCTCATGGATTGCACCAGATTTGCCAGTTCTTGCTGTGAGATGTTACCCCACTCTTCCACCAAGGCACCTGCAAGTTCCTGGACATTTCTGGGGGGAATGGCCTTAGCCCTCACCCTCCGATGCAACAGGTCCCAGACGTGCTCAATGGGATTGAGATCCGGGCTCTTTGCTGGCCATGGCCGGATACTAACATTCCTGTCTTGCAGGAAATCACGCACAGAACGAGCAGTATGGCTGGTGGCATTGTCATGCTGGAGGGTCATGTCAGGATGAGCCTGCAGGAAGGTTACCGCATGAGGGAGGAGGATGTAATGCACAGCGTTGAGATTGCCTGCAATCAGTCCGATGATGCTGTGACACACCGCCCCAGACCATGACGGACCCTCCACCTCCAAATCGATCCCCCTCCAGAGTACAGGCCTCGGTGTAACGCTCATTCCTTCAACGATAAACACGAATCCGACCATCACCCCTGGTGAGACAAAACCGCGACTCGTCAGTGAAGAGCACTTTTTGCTAGTCCTGTCTGGTCCAGCAACGGTGGGTTTGTGCCCATAGGTGATGTTGTTGCCGGTGATTTCTGGTGAGGACCTGCCTTACAACAGGCCTACAAGCCCTCCGTCCAGCCTCTCTCAGCCTATTGCGGACAGTCTGAGCACTGAGGAGGGATTGTGCGTTCCTGGTGTAACTCGGGCAGTTGTTGTTGCCATCCTGTACCTGAGGGTCCCTGAGCAGGAACCCTGGGCATCTTTCTTTTGGTGTTTTTCAGAGTCAGTAGAAAGGCCTCTTTAGTGTCCTAAGTTTTCATAACTGTGACCATAATTGCCTACCGTCTGTAAGATGTTAGTGTCTTAGCGACTGTTCCACAGGTGCATGTTCATTTATTGTTTATGGTGCAATGAACAAGCACGGGAAGATCTGTGAAGTTATTTGGATTTTTACTAATTATCTTTGAAAGACAGGGTCCTGAAAAAGGGATGTTTCTTTTTTTGCTTAGTTTATATATGTAGTAATGTCCCCACACTGTTCCCACAATCCTTATGACATGCTTGGGAACTTTTAAACAACAGAAAAAATGTGTTCTGTGAAAAATGTTGCAATATTAGGGGAATGTTTTGCCAATGTTAATACCAACATTTTATGAATGTCAGCACAACAGTATCTCTTGTAAAGTCACCACACTGTTCTCACAACATAATGAAATGCTTTGAAAATGTAAAAGAACATTAAAAATTATGTTCTATTAACAGTCTTGCAACGTTAGAGGAACGTTTTTTCACCCTAATACAAACATTGAATAATCATAAACACAACTGTACAGATTTTGTGTTATTAGAACTTTTGGGGGGAATGTTCTTATACTTTTCCCACTGCAATGTAATGAAATGTTCTGGGAACATTCACAGAACCAGTTGTGGTTTGCTGGGAATGGACTGAAACCGACACTTTGTTACATACATGTTATAAAACAGCTAATACATGTCAAGTGCTAGACAGTGGTGTAAAGTACTTAAGTAAAAATACCTTAAAGTACTTCTTAAGTAGTTTTATGGGGTATCTGTACTTTAATTTACTATTTATATTTTTAACAACTTTTACTTCACTACATTCCTTAAGAAAATATTGTACTATTTACTCCATACATTTTCCTTGACACCCAAAAGTACTTGTTGCATTTTGAATGCTTAGCAGGACAGGGTCATCCCTGGTCATCCCTACTGCCTCTGATCTGGCGGACTCACTAACACACATGCTTAGTTTGTAAATTATGTCTGAATGTTGGTGTAAAGCACGTGGCTTTCCATAAATAAAAAAACAAGAAAATGGTGCCATCTGGTTTGTTTAATATAAGGAATTTAAAACTATTTTTACTTTTACTTTTGATACTTAAGTATATTTCAAACCAAATACTTTTGGACTTTAATCAAGTAGAATTCTACTGGCTGACTTTTACTTTTGCTCGAGTCATTTTCTATCAAGGTATTTTTACTTTTAGTATGACAGTTGGGTACTTTTTCCACCACTGGGGCTAGACATAATTAGCATTGCAGTTATTCAACCCAGCAGTACCTTATATGAGAGGAAAAACATTACCTTGCTACACAATCATCTCTTTTGTGTCTATTATGCCTGAGTGAACGGTCTATCAATTTAATGGTCTGCCACAGTGCAGTCGGAAGGCCATTGTGGCCTACTCTCCTGCACATTTTATAGGTCAATAACTTTCATGCCTATTCATTTCCATGCGTAATTGGCTTCTTTTCAGCCTTTTTCCCTTTCTTTCTGGTCCTTCAAATGAAAGACAAATTGGACCTCCAGTGACAACAGTTCTGAAAATACTCATTCACACTTTATTTTTTATCTGAGTCCCAGACAATTTCTTCTCGCACAGTTGGCAACTTCTGAGGAGAGAGCTGTGAATGGCGAGGGACCTCGTCAAAATGACAAGTATGTCAAAATGACACAGCAGGTGGATTTCCAGCTGATGTTGGCACTCACGATGGGACTGTCAAGGTCCAAATGTTCAACTGTGTTATTTGTTCCCCTGCTAGTACACTAACACATCCGATTCTGCTAATGGTCGAGAACGATTAGTTGAACATTTGAAAAAGGTGCGTTAAAGCCTGCCTACCCAGTAGCTCTCCAGGGTAAGAGTTTGAGATCCTTGCTCTTGCGTCTCCTAGACACAAAGCTAATAAACGAGACTGGGAAAAGGTGGAGGAGACAGCAGTGTTATGGTGCACTGTCTAGACCACAGCAGGTTGATGGCACCTTAATTGGGAAGAATGGGCTCGCGGAATCAGTGGAACGGTATTAAATACATCAAACACATGGTTTCCAGGTGTTTGATGCCATTCAATTTGTTCCGTTCTGGAAATCATTATGAGCCGTTCTCCCCTCAGCAGCACACACTGGTCTAGACACTCTCTCAACGACATCAATGACTGCAGAGATTCTCTGAAGCCAGACAGACTCTAAGGTTCTTGCATCCTAGATCAATAAAATGTTGTCTTTCACTATTTAATTTCACATTTCCAAGGTGCAGCTGTGTGTTGTGTCGGAGAGCAGCAAGGCTCACAGGTGTTTGGGTGTCCAGTTTTACTACTGGACACATTAGTCATCACGATCCAGGGGTGTAATTGCGAAGTTGGATCGATAAATCCAAGTTTACAGTGGATTTTAGCATTGTGTCCATGCCCATAGGCAGACAAGAAATGGCTTTCTGGATAATATATGTCAGAGTTATTACCTCTTGAGCCACATTACCCTAGCCTAGAACATGAATAAATGGTTCTGTGTGGACACAGATTGCCCAAATTCCAACCATTAAGATATTGTATTGCACAACTATAAAAAAATAAAAATAAACATTTTATGATGATTTCCATGACCCTTCCTTTTTCAAACTGGACAAGGAGTCGTCTGCAGTTAATAGAATGAAGACCTTTGCATTTCCTTGACAGGCCACATTTTTTTCTCTCGAGCAACTGAAAAAGTGACATTTGGACTTCAGGTGAAAGAAGCACTAGAATGATACAAGGTCTTTGCTGAGCAGAGAAAGAGAACAGAAAGCCATGTCATGATTAGATAACTCATAACAACCTTCTCCAAACCTTGGAAAATGGCGTCTCTAAACTTATTCTGAGCATATTGCACCCAGTACTACAAAACAATCTGTGAATTACGTTAGAGAATACACCGACAGCTGTTACCAACACATAATGCAATTTGCGATTAATTAGTGAATAGCTCGTCTTGCTAATCAAATTATGACATTGCATCGGAGCACAAAATAGACTCATCAGCACACACTTAGCACATACTGAGCAAATATGCATATACATAATGAATACATAATTCACTGTTAAGTGTTCAGTTCACAGAATATTAACACATTGTTTTCATCAGAGAAATGTGTGCAATTGTGTTGACTGTTTCTGGCAAATCAGTAAATACTACTGCACAAAATTCTAAATCATCCCATCAGTGTCATACCATGTACAATATATGGAAAGATCTAGGCAATGGGGGCTGTCTAATTGTTATGATTTGTTTACAATATTGTGGACATGCAGAGAATGAAGTTGGGTAACTTCTACATAACTATGGGTTACGCCTAAGTCATCATCTCCAACATTGTGACCTTCCATTAAAGAGCTTTGCTTTGGTGTGGATTTAGGCCTTTACATTCATATCAGTTGTGGTCCTCCATTGTATTCACCTGTCCTTATTTCTATTGTGGATTGTGTTTGGGTGCGCCAATGGAAAGTCTACAAAAAACTATGAGGAAACCAACCTTTGTATTGAATACATGGAAATGGATTGTGATGATACCGATGAATGAATCGGTTGTTCCCATGTTGTTTACCTTTTATAATTAAGGACACAATTCAATTTCACAACCACATGGATCAGTGGAACGGCACCACTGCTGTATGCATTAGCACTCATTCATACATAGTATCAGGTGTACAGTACCTTAGGACCTGGAGAGGGGGTTTGGGGTTATTGTAGACCTGTAATAGCACACAGAGCTAAAGTTTAGCAAATGAGCTGTGTGTGGTTTAGGATAGTAAAACAAGGAAAATTGGCCAGAGAGAGAGAGAGAGAGAGAGAGAGAGAGAGAGAGAGAGAGAGAGAGAGAGAGAGAGAGAGAGAGAGAGAGAGAGAGAGAGAAGAGAGAGAGAGAGAGAGAGAGAGAGAGAGAGAGAGAGAGAGAGAGAGAGAGAGAGAGAGAGAGAGAGAGAGAGAGAGAGAGAGAGAGAGAGAGAGAGAGAGAGAGAGAGAGAGAGAGAGAGAGAGAGAGAGAGAGAGAGAGAGAGAGAGAGAGAGATAGAGAGAGAGAGAGAGAGAGATGGAGAGATGGAGAGAGAGAGAGATGGAGAGATGGAGAGATGGAGAGATGGAGAAAAAGAGAGAAAGAGATGGAGAAAAAGAGAGAAAGAGATGGAGAAAAAGAGAGAAAGAGATGGAGAAAAAGAGAGAAAGAGATGGAGAAAAAGAGAGAAAGAGATGGAGAAAAAGAGAGAAAGAGATGAAGAGATGAAGAGAGAGAGATGAAGAGATGAAGAGATGAAGAGAGAGAGAT
>NC_092109.1:0-7500 GCF_045679555.1 Salvelinus alpinus | reverse complement strand
CAAGCCACATAATCATACATACCGGAAGCAACGACCTGCGTGCTCAGCAGGAGAGGGTGGCGACTTCACTACGGGGAGTGATTGAGAAGGCCTCCGCAATCTTCCCCAACTCAAGAATCATAGTGTCAACCCTTCTACAGAGGAGGGACTTCCACCCTGCCACAATCCAAAGAATAAACGCCAGCCTCTCCCGGGACTGTGCCCTGCGACCCAATGTACACCTGGCCCACCATCCCACCCTCGATCTGGACTGTCTCTATGACCATGTTCACCTGTACAGGGAGACAGTCCCCATCCTTGCCAAGACTCTCAAGGACGTCGCTCTAAACCGCAGCCCGACCTCTCCACCCAGGAACAGCGGAGCAATCTCCACCCCGCCGAGATCACCGAGACAACATCCCGGACCAGCACCCTGGACCCCCCAGCCACGACCACAGCACCACCAACCTCAATGCCCACCACAGCCAGCGCAGCACAGACCACCCCAGCCCAGCTTCAGAGCCACCCAGATGAGGCCTACCACCCCCCTCCTCCCCACCGCAGACCCACACCTGGAGGAGCCACAGCCCAGCAGGCAGAGCTACGCACAGGCTGTGAGAGGAGCAACTGGCCCAGCCCCCACCAACCAAATGAGTGACATTAAACAAATGCTGAGTCTACTATGCTCACATGTGATGGGCCGAGGGTCATGGTAAGATGAGCACAAGAACTCCACCATTCTCACACTACATCCACCCAAGTGGCATGACACAAATTCTATCTTAAATGATAAACAAATCACATTTGCAAAATAAGAGTTTACTTTAATTGAAAAATCCTATTTTAATGGTTCTTCTTGGATTGTGAGTGTTTGTCTCATTTTGAAAGGTAAGGAAAAGAGAAAAAAAAAAGTTATGAAGTCTTTTTACGTTGCATGTTGGAATATACAAGGATTGAAGTCCTCTGCTTTTGGGCTAAAGAGCAGAAACCCAGACTTCCTGAAAGAAATTGATGATGTTGATATTGTAGTACTACAGGAAACATGGTGCAGAGGTGATGTTTCCACTGGCTGTCCACTAGGTTATAGGGAGATAATCATACCATCCACTAAATTAAAAGGAATCAAACAGGGCAGAGACTCAGGGGGAATGCTAATATGGTATAAATCTGAACTAATTAATTCAATCGAATTGATCAAAACAGGAGAATTCTTTATCTGGTTAAAAATCAACAAGGAGGCTATCTTGACAGATAAAAACGTCTTCCTCTGTGCCACATACATTCCCCCCTCAGAGTCACCCTACTTCAACGAAGAGAGCTTCTCCATTCTAGAGGGAGAGATTAGTCACTTTCAGGCCCAAGGCAACGTACTGGTCTGTGGAGACCTGAATGCTAGAATAGCAGAAGAACAAGACACTATTAACAGTCATGGGGATAAACACCTACCAGGAAGCAATAACCTTTCCCTCCCCACATACCCCCACAGAAACAACTATGACAAAGTGAAAAACAAAAATGGATTACAGCTCCTGAGGCTCTGTCGAACACTGGGTCTGTACATAGTCAATGGCAGGCTGAGAGGAGACTCTTTTGGTAGGTACACCTACAGCTCATCCCTTGGCAGCAGCACTGTAGACTACTTCCTCACCGACCTAAACCCAGAGTCTCTCAGAGCCTTCACAGTCAGCCCACTAACACCTCTCTCAGACCACAGTAAAATCACAGTGTATCTGAGAAGAGCAGAACCCAACCATGAAGCATCATGGCCCAATAAACTACATGGTACTAAACAAGCCTATAGATGGAGTGCAAACAGTACAGACATCTACCAAAAAGCAATTAGTAGCCAAAAAATACAATCTCTCCTGGACAACTTTTTAGCCTTAACATTCTCCTTCAGCAATGAAGGTGTAAATTTGGCCGTTAGGAACATAAACTTTATATTTGACAAATTAGCCTCCTTGGCTAATCTAAAGAAGCATAAGAGCAAACCAAAAATAACAGATAATGAAAAATGGTTTGATAATGATTGCAAAAATCTAAGAAAGTCATTGAGAAATATATCTAATCAAAAACACAGAGAACCAGACAACAAAAATATACGCCTTCAATATGGGGAAACACTGAAGCAATACAAACGCACCCTAAGAACAAAAAAGGAACAGCACATTAGAAATCAGCTGGATGGAATTGAGGAATCCATAGAATCAAACCACTTCTGGGAGAATTGGAATAAATTAAACAAACCTCATCATGAGGAGTTGGCTATCCAAAATGGGGATATGTGGAGAAATCACTTTGCAAACCTCTACAGCAATATAACAAAGAGCCCAGAACAAAAAGATATACAAGAAAAATTACAAATCCTTGAATTAGCAGTCAAAGACTATCAGAATCCTGTGGATACCCCAATTACAGAAGAAGAATTATTGGAAAAAATATGCAATCTCCAACCCAAAAAGGCCTGTGGTGCTGATGGGATCTTAAATGAAATGATCAAATATACAGACCACAAATTCAAATTGGCTATACTCAAACTCTTCAACATTATCCTCACTGCAGGTATTTTCCCCGATATTTGGAACCAGGGACTGATCACACCAATCTATAAAAATGGAGACAAATTTGACCCAAATAATTACAGAGGAATATGCGTTAACAGCAACTTGGGGAAAATTCTCTGCAGTATTATAAATAGCAGACTACATCATTTCCTTGACGAACACAACGTCCTGAGCAGAAGCCAGATTGGATTTCTAAAAAATTATCGTACAACTGACCACATTTACACCCTCCACACTCTAATTGATAAACAAGTTAACCAAAACAAAGGCAAAATCTACTCGTGTTTTGTAGATTTCAAGAAAGCATTTGATTCAATTTGGCACGAAGGTCTTTTTTATAAACTAATAGAAAGTGGTATTGGAGGGAAAACATATGATTTTATTAAATCAATGTACACTAAAAACAAATGTGCGGTTAAAATTGGCAACAAGCAAACAGACTTCTTCTCTCAGGGGCGGGGAGTGAAACAGGGCTGCCCAATAAGTCCAACATTATTTAACATCTACATTAATGAATTGGCAAAAACATTAGAAGAATCGGCAGCACCTGGTATCACCCTACACAACACTGAAATCAAGTGTCTGCTGTACGCAGATGACCTGGTGCTGCTGTCTCCCACTAAAGAGGGGTTACAGCAACACCTAGATCATCTTCACAGGTTCTGTCAGACTTGGGCTCTGACCGTTAACCTAAAAAAAACAAATATAATGATATTCCAAAAAAGGTCCGGAAATAAGGATGACAAATATAAATTCTATTTGGACACAGTTCTATTAGAACACACCAAAAACTACACATATCTAGGACTAAATATCAGCAACACAGGTAGCTTTCACATGGCTGTGAATGAGCTGAGAGACAAAGCAAGAAGAGCATTCTATGCCATTAAAAGGAACATCAAAATTGAAATTCCAATTAGAATCTGGCTCAAAATTTTTCAATCAGTTATAGAACCAATTGCTCTATATGGCAGTGAGGTATGGGGTCCACTCTCTAATAATGAATTTACTAAATGGGACAAACATCCAATTGAAGTATTGCATGCAGAGTTTTGCAAGACTGTATTGCAAGTACAAAGAAAAACTCCAAATAACGCATGTAGGGCAGAATTGGGCCAATATCCCCTCCTCATTCGAATAGAAAAAAGAGCCATCAAATTTTACAACCATCTAAAAACAAGTGACCCAAAAACATTCCATCACACAGCTCTACAATGTCAAGAGATGAAACCAGAGAAGAGTCCCCTCAGCCAGCTGGTTCTGAGGCTCAGTTCACCAACCCAAACCAACCCCACAGAGCCTCAGGACAGCCCTCAGAAAATCTGGCCCAACCAAATCATCACAAAACAAAAAGAAAAATATATAACCTATTGGAAAGACACCACAAAAAATCAAAGTAAACTTCAATGCTATTTGGCTCTAAACAGACAGTACATGGTGGCAGACTATCTGACCACTGTGACTGATAGAAAACTGAGGAAAACATTGACTAGGTACAGACTCAGTGAGCACAGTCTGGCTATAGAGACCGGTCGTCACAGACAAACCTGGCTGCCCAGAGAGGACAGGCTGTGCTCACTCTGCTCCAGGGGAGAGGTAGAGACAGAAGTGCATTTCCTACTACACTGTGACAAATACTCAGACCTAAGAGCATATTTCTTTCCCAAAATTATAATTCAATACAAAGAATTTGAAACTATAAAAGATGAAGAAAAATTCAAATATTTATTGGGTGAAAAGCCAAAATGTGCAGTTTTGGCAGCCAAATATGTGTCCTCCTGCCACAGCCTAAGGGACAGCCAGTGAAAAATGCAAAGTAATGTTGATAATATTTCCCATTTAGCTTAGTTTTGTTTTGTCTTTCGTACCAGGTCATGTGTCTTCTCAGTCATGTTGACACTGGTCTACTACTGTTGCTTTAATGTATTGTTGTTCTGATTAATATTGTTGTTGTAGCTGTTATTAATGGTAATCCCATGTCCACTACTACTATTATTATTACTGTTAGTCCCACCATTTATTTATATATAAATATATATATATATTTTGTGTATATATATACATATATATTTTATTTAAATTTTTCGATATGTATACTTTGACAATGTAAGTAATAATAACTTGCCATGTCAATAAAGTCAATTGAATTGAATTGAATTGAGAGAGAGAGAGAGAGATGAAGAGAGAGAGAGAGAGATGAAGAGAGAGAGAGAGAGATGAAGAGAGAGAGAGAGAGATGAAGAGAGAGAGAGAGAGATGAAGAGAGAGAGAGAGAGATGAAGAGAGAGAGAGAGAGATGAAGAGAGAGAGAGAGAGAGGAAGAGAGAGAGAGAGAGATGAAGAGAGAGAGAGAGATGAAGAGAGAGAGAGGAAGGAGGAGAGAGAGAGGAAGGAGGAGAGAGAGAGGAAGGAGGAGAGAGAGAGAGAGAGATGAAGAGAGAGAGAGGAAGGAAGAGAGAGAGAGAGGAAGGAAGAGAGAGAGAGAGAGGGAAGAGAGAGAGAGAGGAAGGAAGAGAGAGAGAGAGAGAGAGAGAGAGAGAGAGAGAGAGAGAGAGAGAGAGAGAGAGAGAGAGAAGGAAGAGAGAGAGAGAGAGAGAGAGAGAGAGAGAGAGAGAGAGAGAGAGAGAGAGAGAGAGAGAGAGAGAGAGAGAGAGAGAGAGAGAGAGAGAGAGAGAGAGAGAGAGAGAGAGAGAGAGAGAGAGAGAGAGAGAGAGAGATGAGAGAGAGAGAGAGAGATGAGAGAGAGAGAGAGAGATGAAGAGAGAGAGAGAGAGAGAGAAGGAGAGAGAGAGAGAGGAAGGAAGGAGAGAGAGAGAGAGAGAGAGAGAGAGAGAGAGAGAGAGAGAGAGAGAGAGAGAGAGAGAGAGAGAGAGAGAGAGAGAGAGAGAGAGAGAGAGAGAGAGAGAGAGAGAGAGAGAGAGAGAGAGAGAGAGAGAGAGAGAGAGAGAGAGAGAGAGAGAGAGAGAGAGAGATGAAGAGAGAGAGAGAGAGATGAAGAGAGAGAGAGAGAGATGAAGAGAGAGAGAGAGAGAGAGAGAGAGAGAGGAAGGAGGAGAGAGAGAGAGGAAGGAAGAGAGAGAGAGAGGAAGGAAGAGAGAGAGAGAGAGAGAGAGAGAGAGAGAGAGAAAGGAGAGAGAGAGAGAGAGGAAGAGAGAGAGAGAGAGAGAGAGAGAGAGAGAGAGAGAGAGAGAGAGAGAGAGATGATACCGATGAATGAATCGGTTGTTCCCATGTTGTTTACCTTTTATAATTAAGGACACAATTCAATTTCACAACCACATGGATCAGTGGAACGGCACCACTGCTGTCGACTCAATTTGGCATGAGGGTCTGCTATACAAATTGATGGAAAGTGGTGTTGGGGGTAAAACATACGACATTATAAAATCCATGTACACAAACAACAAGTGTGCGGTTAAAATTGGCAAAAAACACACACATTTCTTCACACAGGGTCGTGGGGTGAGACAGGGATGCAGCTTAAGCCCCACCCTCTTCAACATATATATCAACGAATTGGCGCGGGCACTAGAACAGTCTGCAGCACCCGGTCTCACCCTACTAGAATCCGAAGTCAAATGTCTACTGTTTGCTGATGATCTGGTGCTTCTGTCACCAACCAAGGAGGGCCTACAGCAGCACCTAGATCTTCTGCACAGATTCTGTCAGACCTGGGCCCTGACAGTAAATCTCAGTAAGACCAAAATAATGGTGTTCCAAAAAAGGTCCAGTCACCAGGACCACAAATTCCATCTAGACACCGTTGCCCTAGAGCACACAAAAAACTATACATACCTCGGCCTAAACATCAGCACCACAGGTAACTTCCACAAAGCTGTGAACGATCTGAGAGACAAGGCAAGAAGGGCCTTCTATGCCATCAAAAGGAACATAAATTTCAACATACCAATTAGGATCTGGCTAAAAATACTTGAATCAGTCATAGAGCCCATTGCCCTTTATGGTTGTGAGGTCTGGGGTCCGCTCACCAACCAAGATTTCACAAAATGGGACAAACACCAAATTGAGACTCTGCATGCAGAATTCTGCAAAAATATCCTCCGTGTACAACGTAGAACACCAAATAATGCATGCAGAGCAGAATTAGGCCGATACCCACTAATTATCAAAATCCAGAAAAGAGCCGTTAAATTCTACAACCACCTAAAAGGAAGCGATTCCCAAACCTTCCATAACAAAGCCATCACCTACAGAGAGATGAACCTGGAGAAGAGTCCCCTAAGCAAGCTGGTCCTAGGGCTCTGTTCACAAACACAAACACACCCCACAGAGCCCCAGGACAACAGCACAATTAGACCCAACCAAATCATGAGAAAACAAAAAGATAATTACTTGACACATTGGAAAGAATTAACAAAAAAACAGAGCAAACTAGAATGCTATTTGGCCCTAAACAGAGAGTACACAGTGGCAGAATACCTGACCACTGTGACTGACCCAAACTTAAGGAAAGCTTTGACTATGTACAGACTCAGTGAGCATAGCCTTGCTATTGAGAAAGGCCGCCGTAGGCAGACATGGCTCTCAAGAGAAGACAGGCTATGTGCACACTGCCCACAAAATGAGGTGGAAACTGAGCTGCACTTCCTAACCTCCTGCCCAATGTATGACCATATTAGAGAGACATATTTCCCTCAGATTACACAGATCCACAAAGAATTCGAAAACAAATCCAATTTTGATAAACTCCCATATCTACTGGGTGAAATTCCACAGTGTGCCATCACAGCAGCAAGATTTGTGACCTGTTGCCACAAGAAAAGGGCAACCAGTGAAGAACAAACACCACTGTAAATACAACCCATATTTATGTTTATTTATTTTAACTTGTGTGCTTTAACCATTTGTACATTGTTACAACACTGCATATATATAATATGACATTTGTAATGTCTTTATTGTTTTGAAACTTCTGTATGTGTAATGTTTACTGTTC
>NC_092108.1:45097803-45187803 GCF_045679555.1 Salvelinus alpinus | reverse complement strand
AACCTGGTGCTTTTTGTTATTTTGCTGAAAGCCAGCAAAGCAGTTCAGTCTGTGGAGCTGGGACAAAAGCTCAACTTGGACATTCTCAAATATGTAGACTAGCTCGTGAGAAGGACGTTACTAAATTGGCTGACATACTGGTTGTGTGGTTGACATAATAGTTACAGTTGAAGTCGGAAGTTTACGTACACCTTAGCCAAATACATTTAAACTCCGTTTTTCACAATTCCTGACATTTAATCCTAGTTAAAATTCCCTGTTTTAGGTCAGTTAGGATCACCACTTTATTTTAAGAATGTGAAATGTCAGAATAATAGTAGAGAGAATGATTTATTTCAGCTTTTATTTCTTTCATCACATTCCCAGTGGGTCACAAGTTTACATACACTCAATTAGTATTTGGTAGCATTGCCTTTAAATTGTTTAACTTGGGTCAAATGTTTCGGGTAGCCTTCCACAAGCTTCCCACAATAAGTTGGGTGAAATTTGGCCCATTCCTCCTGACCGAGCTGGTGTAACTGAGTCAGGTTTGTAGGCATCCTTGCTCGCACAAGCTTTTTCAGTTCTGCCCACAAATTTTCTATAGGATTGAGGTCAGGGCTTTGTGATGGCCACTCCAATACCTTGACTTTGTTGTCCTTAAGCCATTTTGCCACATCTTTGGAAGTATGCTTGGGGTCATTGTCCATTTGGAAGACCCATTTGACCCAAGCTTTAACTTCCTGACTAATATCTTGAGATATTGCTTCAATACATCCACATAATTTTCCTGCCTCATGATGCCATCTATTTTGTGAAGTGCACCAGTACCTCCTGCAGCAAAGCACCCCCACAACATGATGCTGCCACCCCCGTGCTTCACAGTTGGGATGGTGGTCTTTTTGTTCCATTAGACCAGAGGGCATTTCTCCAAAAGGACGATCTTTGTCCCCATGTGCAGTTGCAAACCGAAGTCTGGCTTTTTTATGGCGGTTTTGGAGCAGTGGCTTCTTCCTTGCTGAGCGGCCTTTCAGGTTATGTCGATATAGCACTCGTTTTACTGTGGATATAGATACTTTTGTACCTGTTTCCTCCAGCATCTTCACAAGATCCTTTGCTGTTGTTCTGGGATTGATTTGCACTTTTCGCACCAAAGTATGTTAATCTCTATGAGACAGAACACGTCTCCTTCTTGAGCGGTATGACGGCTGCGTGGTCCCATGGTGTTTATACTTGCGTACTATTGTTTGTACAGATGAATGTGGTACCTTCAGGCATTTGGAAATTGCCCCCAAGTATAAACCAGACTTGTGGAGGTCTGCAATTTTTTTAAGGAGGTCTTTCTGATTTCTTTTGATTTTCCCATGATGTCAAGCAAAGAGGCACTGAGTTTGAAGGTAGGCCTTGAAATACATCCACAGGTACACCTCCAATTGACTCAAAGGATGTCAATAAGCCTATCGGAAGCTTCTAAAGCCATGACGTCATTTTCTGGAACATTCTAAGCTGTTTAAAGGTACAGTCAACTAAGTGTATGTAAACTTCTGACCCACTGGAATTGTGATACAGTGATTTATAAGTGAAATAATCTGTCTGTAAACAATTGTTGGAAAAATGACTTGTGTCATGCACAAAGTAGATGTCCTAACCGACTTGCCAAAACTATAGTTTGCTAACAATACATTTGTGGAGTGGTTGAAAAACGAGTTTTAATGACTCCAACCTAAGTGTATGTAAACTTCCGACTTCAACTGTATGTACCACTGTAGGCATGGGTTTGAATCCAATCCGCTCTAGCACAATCTTCTTGCTTTTTCTCGACCCTGTTTTATAAAGAGGGAAAATACTAAATACTAATACTAAATACTTTTTAAATAAAAAATACATCATGTAAAATATAGTCAAAGTAATGTGCATCTCCACTTGTCTTTAGGTGATGATACTGTACTTCAACCCCAGCATGTTCCGCTGTATCCTCCTGAGATGGGTGCGTCTCCTGGGCTTTGCCACAGCCTACGGAACAGTGATCCTGAAGCTTTATAGGTATGTGTTAATTCATTCTATTTTTTATTAGAAGTCTTTCACAGGGGTATATTCGTAAGTACACACAGGAACAACATGTTTTGCACCGTAGCAAACGTTTTGCAACTGCATAATCAGGTAGGTCCCTCTCCGTTTCGCCCGTTCCTAGTGAATACACCCCAGATGTATCACGCAGAGAAACCAATGCCATATGGCCAAATTTGATAATTTCTGCAGTATTCAGCCCAGGACATTGAGTCCTTTCTCCCCCCCAATTTTCCCAATGATGCTCCTTGATGAGTCTGCCCTGTGGAGCGCTCTCTCATATCCAGGTTACTCTCAGAATTGGTCCTGGTTTGCAGTCGTTCTATTTTGCTTCTTAGTAGTCGAAGCGAGAGGACTTAGAGGCAAAGGTAGCACTTTACATTCTCAATCACACAGAACTACTTACCGTAGCATAGAGTTTTCTCCACTCTCCTCTTCTGGAAATGAGTTGGCCCTCATGTTGGCCTTTTTACATTTCACTGAGACAGTAGAGAAACAACTCAATCTGACCATGTGTGTGTAAGAAATAGGTGTGTGTGTGTGTGTGTGGGGGGGGGGGGGGGGTACACCCCCACTTATGTCAGTATAGTTTTGAGAGCAGTGCAGAAAAGAGGGGCCAAAGGGCAGCCTGCTACTTCACCTGACAGAATTACCAATTAAATTCCTCCTGGTGTAGAAAGCTCGAACCATGACCTCAGTGTCAGACCCTCTAGGGGAATCCCACACACAGATATCAAATCTGAGACAGGATCAATCATGGTTGTTCCCTCAGAGAACCCAAAGGTCAAAAGATCTCCTTGTTATATATCTATGCTAATCTAGCCCACACGTCTCAGTGAGACACTAGTGCTTGCAAGGGCTTGCAGCAGTACAGGTAGTATAGAACAAGTAATAACCAAAACGATAGAATTTGCAGTGGTGGAAGGAGTAATGTTGGGATGGTAGTTGTGGTAGTACAGTATTTGCAGTTAAAGTAGTGTTAGTTGTGTCAGTTACATCATTTGTAAAATACATTAATGATGATAGTGATGAAAAGCAATAATGAAAATGATATCTTTACCTGTTTATAACAGAGACCTATTGGCTATAATCTAGTTATATGTTTTTCTCAACGAGAAACATAAAACCATAAAATGATGCTATTAGATGCCAAATTTTGCCTGTTGGGATTTGGGAACAACAACAAACCTTCGCTCTCTTCCCTCCTCCAGGGTGCTGAAGGTGTTCCTGTCCCGTACGGCCCAAAGGACCCCATACATGACCAGCTGGCGGGTGCTGCGTCTGCTGGGGGTCATCCTGCTGGTGGTGCTGTGGTTCCTGGTGGCCTGGACCTCGGCCGTGTGTCAGACACCTGACCGGACGTTGGCCCTTATCAACATGGGCCTCACCCCCGATGGGCTGCAGTTCAGCATGTGCCTGCTGGACCGCTGGGACTACATGATGGCAGTCGGTGAGTCGTGACGGAAGTGTGGACCCCTAGTCAATACCCAGTGGGCAATCTAGTTGAAATGACATCATTAAAGCTAAAAACTGGTTGGAATTATGTCATTGTGACGTTCCGTTTTATGTTTGTAGCGGGTTACTCCAATTGTCGTTTTCATTATCTTGGTTTTATAACAGTACCCAGTACCCTGCCCTGAACATTAGTCACTGTTACTAGCCGGCTACCACCCCGTACTCTACCCTTCACCTTCCCCCCAGTCTGAGGTCCTGAGTGCTCTGGAGCAAGTTTTTATCAAGGATCTTTCTGTGCTTTGCTCCCTTCATCTTTGCCTCAATCCTGACTAGTCTCCCAGTCCCTGAAAACATTCCCACAGCATGATGCTGCCACCATCATGCTTCATCATAGGGATGGTGCCAGGTTTCCTCCAGACATGACGCTTTTCATTCAGGCCAAATAGTTCAATCTTGGTTTCATCAGACCAGATAATCTTGTTTCTCATGGTCTGAGAGTCTTTAGGTTCCTTTTGGCAAACTCCAAGTGGGTTGTCATGTGCCTTTTACTCAGGAGTGGCTTCCGTCTGGCCACTCTACCATAAAGGCCTGATTGGTGGAGAGCTGCAGAGATGATTGACCTTCTGGAAGGTTCTCCCATCTCCACAGAGGAACTCTAGAGCTCTGTCAGAGTGACCATCGGGTCCCTGACCAAGACCCTTCTCCCATGAATGCTCAGTTTGGCCAGGCGACCAGCTCTAGGAAGAGTCTTGGTGGTCCAAACTGCTTCCATTTAAGAATGGCACTGTACATACACTGAACAAAATTATAAACGCAACATGTATTGGTCCCATGTGTTGGTCCCATGTTTCATGACCAGATAATCCATCCACCTGACAGGTGTGACATATCAATAATCTGATTAAACAGCATGATAATAACACAGGTGCACCTTGTGCTGGGGGCAATTAAAGGCCATTTTAAAATGTGCAGTTTTGTCACACAACACAATGCCACAGATGTCTCAAGTTTGCTGACTGCAGGAATGTTCACCAGAGCTGTTGCCAGAGAATTGAATGTTAATTTCTCTATCATAAACTGCCTCTAACATTGTTTTAGACAATTTGGCAGTACGTTCAACCGGCCTCACAATCGCAGACCATGTACATCCGACTTCTTCACCTGTGGGATCGTCTGAGGGGGTGTGGGGGGTTTGCTGAGGGTATTTCTGTCTGTAATAAAGCCCTTGGGGGGAAAGACATCTTTCTTATTGGCTGGGCCTGACTCCCCAGTGGGTGGACCTGGCTGCCAAGTTGGTGGGCCTATGGTTGCACCCCTGCCCAGTCATGTGAAATTCATAGATTAGGGCCTAATTAGGGCCTGACTGATTTCCTTATATGAACTATAACACTGTAAAATCTTCGAAATTGTTGCATGTTGCGTTTATATTTTTGTTCAGTATACATTTATATTCCGGACTCTGGTATTGCTCGTTCTAATATTTCTATATTTCTAAATATTTATTTATTATTTTTTTTGGGGGGGGGGGTTTGCATGTATTGTTTTGTATTGTTAGGAATTACTACACTGTTGGAGCTAGGAACATAAGCATTTCGCTACACCCGCAATAACATCTTCAAAATATGTGTACCTGACCAGTAAAATTGTATTTTATTTGATACTAGGCCCTACTCCTATTATCATCGCCACTGGGGCTGATGCTGATGTTGTTGTTTGTTTCATCATTCCTAAAGCCAAACTGTAGGTGGGAACACAAATGGACTCCTCCAGTCTCCGAATAACAAGTTCAAATAGGAGAATTGCCAAGCCCCTTCTAGAGGGGAATGTGACAGGCAGCTGAGACACAGGACCTATCATCTAATCCTTTTTAAAGAGGATGAATCCCTGAGAAGCGGTGTGCTCTGCTCTGTCAGAGGACCTTGAGAGAGATAGGGACAGCGATGCGGAGAGTGTTTTCACCAACGGGTTTGAGATACGATGTAAGAACATTGTGCAGCTTCGCAGGGGAGGCAGAGACAGCTAGAGTGCCTGTAAATAGAAATGGTGAAGAGGAGAGATCGGTCTGCGGTCGGGGGTAGGGGGTCAGCCGCCCCGCTGATTGTTCTGACAGCTTGTGGAAACGCGTGGGCGATATCCACCCGTCTAAGGTGCTATCAGGTTTAAGGTGCTGTACAGGAAAATAATTAAAAAAGAGAACATACAATTATTATTTGTATTGTTTTGGGGTTCTACAATAATGATAAAAATTATTTATCAGTTAATGAAAAAAAAGTGTTGATCTAATAAGAAATTACTTATTCCTCCCACCAGCATTTACAAACAGCTCACCATGCATACTGATTACATATTAAATAGCTTATAATTAGTCATCATGATTCACAAAATATTAATAATAATACACTCTAATCACTATTTACAGATGAAAATCCGCAATCCGACATGATCCCTGTTGTCTTTGGTGTTAATTATTGAATGAATGTAAATTAGGGCTGTTTTTATGGGCAGACAATAGAGAGCAGTTCTGAGAATGTAGAACAAAGGAAAGATGAGAGACTCGGACTGCTTTACAGTTCTGATAACAGTTCTTGGAAATGGAATATAAATTAGCATCACCGTTATGGGCTCCCGAATAAGAATGAATCAGTCCTGAAACAGTTCTGAAAAGTGGGTCGTATTCATTTGGGCATGCAACGGAAAATGTTTGAAACAGTTTTGAGCAGTTCTGAGAACAGTTCTAAAAACATAGAATAAAGGAGAGACGAGAGACTTGGACTGTCTTACAGTTCTGAGACCAGTTCAGAGAACTTAGGATAATGCCAGTTCTGAGTACAGTTCTTACAATGTAGAATTAACCAAGATGTGAGACTCAGACTTCCTTTCAGTTTGCTAACCACCAGCGACCTTTGGACAATAGAGAGGATCTCTATCCAGCAGGAGATCTGTCAACGAGGCAGTGGGCTGGCAGTCAAGCAGTGGGTAATCACTGTTGGCAGAAAGGGGAACTCTCACGGGCACAGCAAAATTAGTAACTGTCAGTGGCTAGTGACTACATGATGTGCAGCCATCAACACTTGACAGGCTGAGGTCCTTGAATTTTGCCAATTCTTTCCCGCTGAATTGTGGCCTTTTCAAAACGGACTAGGATCTTTTTTTGTATTCTTTGAATGGGACATGAGGATAGGGCTGTGACGATTATGGAATTTTTGATAACGATTGATTGTCATGCAAATTATGACCACGGCTATGGTCATAATGGTCTTCTTTTTTTTTCAGCTTGTAATGTATCATAATGCATCTTTGAAAATGTGTTACACAGCGTTGATGACACCCCTGTCTCAAAAACAAGGGGGTTTCTCCTTGTGACCGTGCCGCTTGGCTCATAAAAGTATTACAAATTTTACCCACTTCATGTCAAAATGAAAAACTGCTATTGAGTAAACTATATCTACTTGAATATAAAGTTGAATCCCTCCATCTCCTAAATTATATGTATTATGACAATAATTTTTTTTGTTCATGGTTTATTGTCCATAATTGTCGGTTACACAATCATATGATAATTGTGCCAGCCCTACACGAGGAGACCCTTGAATTGTATTGCTAAATAACAAGTTACATGTATGCCATTTTGTGCAAACCAAAGCAAACAATGGTTGTCGTAAATAAAGCAGATCTTCCAGAATCTTCCATTTGAATTTGCAGTCATTGTATGTTGTGTATCTCTGCTATTTGTGTGTTAGAGTTAAGGACAATGGTCTAACCCACCTGTATTGTTAACCTCTCCTAATCTAGCTGAGTTCCTGTTTCTTCTGTGGGGAGTGTACCTCTGCTATGCTGTCCGGACCGTACCTTCAGCCTTCCATGAACCACGCTACATGACTGTTGCCATATACAATGAACTCCTCATATCGGCAATATTCCACACCATTAAGTAAGTAATAAGAGAGAGAGAGAGAGAGAGAGTCTATACTGTGTATGCCCTTACAAATGTGTGACCCTATAGGTTATAATCATAATCAGGAAGAGATATAGGCCTCTAAGCAGGAGAATAACAGGAGCAGAACATCCCCAGTTAAAAGGCAGAATAGAGCGCTCCCTCTCATCAAGCAAATGAGTAGTCAGCAGGACAGCTTGGATAAGCCACTTGAACAGAGGTGAATAAAATATGCCTGCACCAGGCAGACAGTGCATAAATCTGCCAAGGCTTAAAATAAACTCCTTATGCCCTGTTCCTCTACCTGAATCTGCTGGAGGAGCTGACACTGGTTGGTGGCACTGGCTTGATGAGCCACCTCCTCATATGACCACCAGGAGAACTACAAGTGTGTGTGGGGAAGGGGGGTGGGGGGAAAGAGGGTTGTGTGTGTGTGTGTGTGTGTGTGTGTGTGTGTGTGTGTGTGTGTGTGTGTGTGTGTGTGTGTGTGTGTGTGTGTGTGTGTGCGTGTGCGCGAGGAGGGGTCGTGTGTGTGCTGACAACTGTGCTTGTTCGTAGTAGCCATTGCCTCAATGTACAAGTTATCACTCGGCAAACAATATATGTAAAGTGGCACCTAAAACATTCATCACAAAGCTGCATGTAGAACTTGTCTGTAATATTTAAGATCATCACAAACAGCTGGGTCCCAATGAATACCTTTTGTAAATCCCATTGAAAGTAACGGATGTTGGCGTACGTACAGTATGAGCATAAATAAGTCTATTGTCATGCTTATCTCTGCCGGAACAAACCAGCAAGGTTATGGCATACCCATCAATCTAACCCCGAGATTGTATCTGAAGAGGTTTCATAACAACATGTTGGCATGCCTCACCCAATAACAAACCAGCTGTGATTGAATATGCCTACATTGAATATTACAACTGTGACGGGAGTGGGGGAAAAAATCGAATACTTTAAATCTGTCCCCTAAATGTAAAATTCTAAACAGCACCCTCATGAATGTCTTTGATGAACCGAACCCCAAAAAGAAACTCGTCGCCGTCTCTGAGGGATCGGA
This sequence comes from Salvelinus alpinus, assembly GCF_045679555.1. Lineage (NCBI taxonomy): Eukaryota > Metazoa > Chordata > Actinopteri > Salmoniformes > Salmonidae > Salvelinus > Salvelinus alpinus. The sequence continues at coordinate 45,179,305 of NC_092108.1, read as the reverse complement.
GAGAGCAGCCAGGTTGCTGGAGCCCAACGATAAGGGCTGGCAGACTAAGGGAGGAGAGGAGGAGGGGATGGAGGGAGGAGAGGAGGAGGGATGGAGGGAGTCGTGATGTTGCTTTTCAACCCATGCCAAAAACACCCGTTGGGATGACTAAAACTGCTGAACTCTATTTCTTGAACTGCATTGTTGGTTAAGGGCTTGTAAGTAAGCATTTCACGGTAAGGTCTACACCTGTTGTATTCGGCGCACATGACCAATACGATTTGATTTGACTAACATGATTACTGAATCTTACTATCCGAGGAGCAGTTGATAGAGGGATGGAGGGACGGAGGGACAGAGACTTTTGTTGCACTTTGACCGCTGTCCCTCGGCGCCATGATCCCCGTTGAATTAGTCAAGGATATGAAAGAGGTCAACTCTTGTAAATTCACTTGCCTCGTTTAAAGTTTGACGCTTAGCCCTTATCCTAACCTTAAACTTAATCCTTACCTTAGCCCTAACTCTAACCTTAATCCACAGAATTGTCTAGAATGTAACTTTATGCTGTAGCATTAAGATTTCCCTTCAGTGGAACTAAGGGGCCTAGCCCGAACCATGAAAGGACAGCCGCAGACCATTATTCCTTTTCCACCAAACTTTACAGTTGCCACTATGCATTGGGGCAGGTAGCGTTCTCCTGGCATCCACCAAACCCAGTTTTGTCCATCGGACTGCCAGATGGTGAAGCGTGATTCATCACTCCAGAGAACGCGTTTCCACTGCTCCAGAGTCCAATGGCGGCGAGCTTTACACCACTCCAGCTGACGCTTGGCATTGCACATGGTGTACTTAGGCTTGTGTGCGGCTGCTCGGCCATGGAAACACATTTCATGAAGCTCCCGATGAACAGTTCTTGTGCTGACGTTGCTTCCAGAGGCAGTTTATAACTCGGTAGTGAGTGTTGCAACCGAGGACAGACGACTGCTACGCGCTTCAGCGCTCAGCGGCCCCGTTCTGTGAGCTTGTGTGGCTTACCACTCCGCAGCTGAGCAGTTGTTGCTCCTAGACGTTTCCAATTCAGAATAACAGCACTTACAGTTGACCGAGGCAGTTCTAGCAGGACAGAAATGTGATGAACTGAAAGGTGGCATCCTATGACGGTGCCACGTTGAATGTCACTGAGCTCTTCAGTACGGGTCATTCTAATGCCCATGTTTGTCTATGAAGATTGCATGGCTGTGTGCTCGATTTTATACACTTGTCAGCAACGGGTGTGGCAGAAATAACCGAATCCACTAATTTGAAGGGGTGTCCAGATCCTTTTGTATATATAGTGTATATGCAGAGTACGATAGAATGGAATATGGGATAAAACAACAAGGACTGTACCTAATAATGACCTAATAACCATGTATTCCATAGTAACACCAGATTAATGACTAGCATGGCAATAGCACAGTAAGAATAATGGCAAGGACTGTATATTATACAAATAGTAGGCTATTGCACAGCAGCACACAAGAGCAAGGACTGTATTTAAATGTACAGTATAGGAAATAGGAAGTAGTAAACAATATCAGTAGTAACATAATAATAACAGGAATGAGAACTACATAGAATACTGCTACTGTAGCACGTACTACAAGGATAACAACAGCGATAACTTTGTTTACGCATCCCATGCACACATGTCCACCCACGTTCTGAGACTGGTAAAACACAGTAAATACTTATATACTTGAGGGAGCATGCAACAGACCCGATTTTCCAGTGCTGGGCTGGCTAGGAGCATCTGACCAATCAATCACAGGATGCATGATCAGTGCATGGGCAGAGTGTGGGGTGCATTGGGACAGTCTGATTGGCTGAAGCCACAAGCTGGAGGTAATCGATATCTCGTGTGAGGCTAGACTATGCAGTGCCAGCCAGACATAAACAACAACACACACGCTGTAAATTAGTCCCACAGTGCCCTCGGCAGGGGGATTCTGTAACGCTTTTCTCTTTTCTGATTTTTTGTTCAGGACTAGGCTTAATCTGTGTCTGGGAATGCCACTGTGCTCGAGCTGGGTCCAGATTCTACTGCTTGTCAGAGGTGCTGCAGACAAAGTTGAGCTCCTGGGTCTCAGGCAGACTAACCCACTGGTGACATCCATCTCTTTTTACTGCCCCGGTTCTCCCCGCTCCGGTTCTCCCACAGTCCTCCATGTTTCCTGGAGCCCAGTTGTGGTAGCCGGTGGGCTCTTCACATATTTGTCTCATAATGTCTCATAAACACACATTCCTCCTTCCCTATTTGAAATATCCTTCACTGCAAGTGTTATCTGACCACTACCACTTTCTTAACACTGTGCCCTTCTCCAGCCTGCTTCAGTATAGCCACTGTCCACAGTTTTAGTCAGTCTGTCCATGTCCCGTGTTGTCTATGGTGGCCAAGTCAATGTACTTATCTCTGCGGTAACGCTGTGCTTCAGTCCACGGCTTGTTTTCGTTCAGAAAGTGATACTCTTCATGAAGGGAAATGGAAGGGAAAGGGAAAACTTGTTGTTGGGGGTTAACTGCCTTGCTCAAGGGCAGAACGGCAGATTTTCCCACTTTTCCGGCTCAGGGATTCAAACCAACAACCAAAAGTTACTGACCCAACATTCTTAACTGCTAGGCTAAGCATACATCTGAGCCAGGGGTTCCATAGCGCTCAGACAGAGAATCCAACAGCCTTGTGCACTGTCTATCAGATTTGAAAGAACACATTAAATGTCAAGAAATCTTTAATGCAAAGGGTAAGTTGAAGAAGAGTGGTGAAGAAAAGAGAAGGTAACTCTTTACACTGGAAGGTGTGGGTCTCTCCTGCTGAGGTGTGGAAGATGACAGCACGTCTGGGGTTGTTGTCGTTGTTCCAGTGGGTTACCGACGAGGAGCTCAGCGCCGTCGAGCTTCGTAGGATTGTGGTATCCTCTGTCGGTGACGAAAACAGCAGTCACTCTGTACACATCCAGCAGGTCATCTCTCCAGCAGGGGTCGGTGTCCTTCTTAGTGAAGCTGCATATCCCGTAATACTCTGGGTTTCCATTCCGATTCATGGCATAAGAAGCTTCATATTCACCAAACTGTGATGACACTCGTTTCAACGCCACGTTTACTCTTGGGGTACTTCCTAATAACACAACTCTCATTAAAGAGCAGAGAGATAGACTCCACTGCATAGGTAGTGGTGGAGGATCCGTTTGCATAGGTAGTGGTGGAGCAAAGTTTTGAGTTTGCGTGCATCCTGGTACTTTTGTTTTCCCACATTGTTTTTTTTGATCCATGCAAATCATGCCTATTTGAGTTTTTCCTAGTATTTGGGATTAATTAGGATCCCCATTAGCTTGCGCAAAAACAGAAGCTACTCTTCCTGGGGTCCACATGAAATATGACATTCTGTAATAGATGGTACTGAACATTATTAGTCAAGGACTGAACTACATGGCGTGTTGTTGTGCAGGAGGTTCCCTAGTCGAAAAATCTTATAGGATTCCAATAAATAAAAAATCATGTTAGAATACAAAATAAAATTGTATCAGATTATGGAACTTATCCAATAGGTTTGTTTTATTCTTTTAGATTCTAATAGGATTTTTTTTATTGGAATGCTGTAGGATTTTTTTGACTAGGGTAAAAATGTGTTCTTTTTTTAGGAGATTGGATATACTATTTATTTATTTTTTAGGGACAGATGTAAGTACAGATAGGGAGACAGATATAGAGAGGGGTACAGAAAGTGGTTTAGGGAAGACAGTCGGCCGAGCCAAGCTCGAACCCCCGTCGAAGAGGGGCATGGAAACACGTTGTTTCCATGTGGTTGATACCACTCCATTGACTCCAAGTTTGTGGATACCCCTTCAAATGAGTGGATTTGGCTATTTTAGCCACACCCGTTGCTGACAGGTGTATAAAATCGAGCACACAGCCATGCAATCTCCATAGACAAACATTGGCAGTAGAATGGCCTTACCGAAGAGCTCAGTGACTTTCAACGTGGCACTGTCATAGGATGCCATCCTTCCAGCCGCGAAGTGGTAGAAAACAAGCAGAATGGGACCGCCGAGTTCTGAAGCGCGTCACCACAATAAACGTTTGTCGGGAGCTTCATGAAATGGATTGGGGTGGCAAAATCCTACATGATTTATCAAAAACCTATAGGATTGATTTCCAATAGGGGGAAAAATAGCCCAATAGATTTCTGATAATGACATAACATTTTCTAGGATTGCGAGAATCCTCTAGGATCCATTAGGATTACTTTTGATTTACAAAAGGAAAAGAGTAGGCCAATAGGACTCTGATAGTTGATAGGATTCTGATAGAGGTGACACAAAATAGGATTGTGAGAATCCTATAGGATTCTATTGGGGGGAAAAAATCACAAATCATATAGGTTCTTTGACTAGGGTTGTGAGTTCCAACCCTGCTCAGGGCAGAATAGAATGCACTCTGTTACACTTAAATTAAAGTGTCCTCAAAACAAACTGTTGCTATCTATTTGCAGGTTCACTCTGGCCCCTCTGTGGCACCCTGACTGGATGCTCATGCTGGTCTTCGCTCACACACACCTCACCGTGACTGTGACTTTGGGACTTCTGCTTGTTCCAAAGGTAACCCTGCTCTCTCTCCTCACCCTTTCCCCTGAATACATAAGCATTACATTTAACAGCTTCTTACTGCAATAATAATTATCGTATTGTAATTTAAGTGCACATCTGGGTATTTTTAAGTCTTATGGAGAACATTTAAACACTCGATGAGTGGGGAATAAACCGTTCATTTCGCAAGATTTAATTAGATGCCAATTAGAAGACAATTAGGAACAATGGGATGATGTCAATCTTGTCTGTTGGTGACATTTTCCTCCTGAAAATACAAGCACGCCGTGAACAAATGCACTATAACATTTTAAATAATGTCACCCTAAGTAGGTTTTCCCCCTCTCGTTAGTTTCTGTCCACAGGGACTCAGGCGAGGGATGACATTGCCACTGAAGCCTATGAGGAGGAGCTGGACATGGGCCGGTCTGGGTCCTACCTCAACAGCAGCATCACCTCAGCCTGGAGTGAGCACAGCCTGGACCCTGAGGACATACGGGTGAGCAGGGTCCCTCTCTGTCTTTTCTGTTCTGTAAACAAATCAAATCAAATGTTATTTGTCACATGCACTGTAAGGTCTACACAACAGGTGTACAGTGAAATGCGTACTTTCAAGTCCTAACCAACAATGCAGTTTTATGTCAAAAAAGTGTTAAGAACGTATTTACTAAAATAAACTGAAAAGAAAAATAAGAAAATAGAAAAATAAATCATTAAAGAGCAACAATAACATAACAGTAGGGAGACTATATACAAGGGGTACTGGTACAGAGTCACTGTGCGGGGGCACAGGTTAGTCGAGGTAATTGAGGTAAGATGTACATGTAGGTAGAGGTAAAGTGACTATGTATAGATAATAAACAGAGAGTAGTTGCAGCATAAATTAATGTAGTCCTGGTAGCCATTTGAGTAGCTGTTCAGGAGTCTTACGGCTAAGGGATAGAAGCTGTTAAGAAGCCTTTTGGACCTAGACTTGGCGCTCCGTTACCGCTTGCCAATCGGTAGCAGAGAGAACAGTCTATGACTAGGGTGGCTGGAGTCTTTGGCAATTTTTAGGGCCTCCCTCTGACACCGCCTGGTATAAAGGTCCTGGATGGCAGGAAGCTTGGCCCCAGTGATTTACTGGGTCGTATGCACTATCCAGGCAGTGATGCAACCATTCAGGATGCTCACGATGGTGCAGCTGTAGAACTTTTTGAGGATCTAAGGACCCATGCCAAATCTTTTCGGTCTCCTGAGGGGGAATAGGCATTGTCGTCCCCTCTTCACGACTGTCTTGGTGTGTTTGGACCATGATAGTTCATTGGTGATGTGGACACTTGAAGCTCTCAACCCGCTCCACTACAGCCATTCAAGGAGAATGGGGGCGTGCTCGCCCTCCTTTTCCTTTAGTCCACGATCATCTCCTTTGTCTTGATCACGTTGAGGGAGAGGTTGTTATCCTGGCACCACACTGCCTGGTTTCTGTCCTCCTCCCAATAGGCTGTTTCATCGTTGTCGGTGACACTGTTGTGTCTTCGGCAAACTTAATGATGGTGTTGGAGTCGTGCTTGGCCATACAGTCATGGGTGAACAGGGAGTACAGAAGGGGACTGAGCACGCACCCCTGAGGAGCCCCCGTGTTGAGGATCAGCGTGGCAGATGTGTTGTTACCTACCCTTACCACCTGGGGGTGGCCCGTGCGGTAGTCCAGGATCCAGTTGCAGAGGGAGGTGTTTAGTCCCAGGGTCCTTAGCTTTGAGGGCATTATGGTGTTGAACCCTGAGCTGTAGTCAATAAATAGCATTCTCACATAGGTGTTCCTTTTGTCAAGGTTGGAAAGGGCAGTGTGGATTGCAATAGAGATTACGTCATCTGTGGATCTGGTGGGGCGATATGCAAATTGGAGTGGGTCTAGGGTTTCTGGGATAATGGTGTTGATGTGAGCCATGACCAGCCTTTCAAAGCACTTCATGGCTACAGACGTGAGTGCTACGGGTCGGTAGTCATTTAGTCAGGTTACCTTGGTGTTCTTGGGCACAGGGACTATGGTGGTCTGCTTGAAACATGTTGGTATAACAGACTCAGTCAGGGACAGGTTGAAAATGTCAGTGAAGACACTTGCTAGTTGGTCCGCGCATGCTCTGAGTACACGTCCTGGTAATCCGTCTGGCCCTGCAGCCTTGAGAATGTTGACCTGTTTAAAGGTCTTACTCACATTGGCTACAGAGAGCGTGTTCACACAGTTGTCCGGAACAGCTGGTGTTCTAATGCATGCTTCGGTGTTGCTTGCCTCGAAGTGACCATAGAAGTAATTTAGCTCATCTGGTAAGCGTGTGTTACTGGGCAGCTCGCGGCTGTGATTCCCTTTGTAGTCCGTAATAGTTTGCAAGCCCTGCCACATCCAACGTGTGTCAGAGCCGGTCTAGTACGATTCAATCTTAGTCCTGTATTGACGCTTTGCCTGTTTGATGGTTCGTAGGAGGACATAGCGGGATTTCTTATAAGCGTCCAGGTTAGAGTCCCGCACCTTGAAAGCGGTAGCTCTACACATTTGCTCAGTGCTGATGTTGCCTGTAATCCATGGCTTCTGGTTGGGGTACGTACGATCACTGTGGGGACGACGTCATCGATGCACTTATTGATGAAACCAGTGATGGATGTGGTGTACTCCTCAATGCCATCGGAAGAATCTCGGAACATATTCCAGTCTGTGCTAGCAAAACAGTCCTGTAGCTTAGCATCTGCGTCATCTGACCACTTCCGTATTGAGCAAGTCACTGGTACTACCTGCTTTAGTTTTTGCTTGTCAGCAGGAATCAGGAGGATAAAGTTATGGCCAGATTTGCCAAATGGAGGCTCGAGGGAGAGCTTTGTATGCGTCTCTGTGTATGGAGTAAAGGTGGTCTAGAGTTTTTTCCCCTCTTGTTGCACATGTATCATGCTGGTAGAAATGAGGTAAAACGGATTTAAGTTTCCCTAAAGTTCCCGGCCACTACGAGCGTCGCCTCTGGATGAGAATTTTCTTGTTTGCTTATGGCCTTATTCAGCTCGTTGAGTGCGGTCTTAGTGCCAGCATCGGTTTGTGGTGGTAAATAGACAGCTACAAAAAATATAGATGAAAACTCTCTTGGTAAATTGTGTGTTCTACAGCTTCTCATGAGATACTTTACCTCAGCCGTGCATAACTAGAGACTTCCTTTATATTAGATTTTGTACACCAGCTGTTATTTACAAATAGACACAGACCGCCACCCCTTGTCTTACCGGAGGCAGCTGTTCTATCTTGCCGATGCATGGAAAACCCAGCCAGCTGTATGCTATCCATGTCGTTGTTCAGCCACGACTTTGTGAAACATAAGATATTACAGTTTTTAATGTCTCTTGGTAGGATACTCTTGATCAGAGCTCATCCATTTTATTATCCAATGATTGCACTTTGGCTAATAGGACTGATGGTAGAGGCGGATTACCCACTCGCTGTCGGAATCTTACAAGGCACCTCAACCTACGTCCTCGATATCTCTGTCTCTTCTTCATGCGAATGACAAGGATTTGAGTCTGAAGTAAATCCTTCACCTCCGACTCGTTAAAGAAAAAATCTTTGTCCAGTACGATGTGTGTAATTGCTGTCCTGATATCCAGAAGCTCTTTTCCGTCATAAGAGATGGTGGCAGAAACATTAGGTACAAAATAAATTACAAATAACACAAAAAAACACACACAATAGCACAATTGGGTAGGAGCCTGTGAAACGGCAGACATCTCCTCTGGCGCCATTCATCTTATTTTACAGAGAAGAGACTGGTTAGATTAAGCACCCATTTGCTGTGTCTTAACAAAGGAAAATACATTTTGTTTGGGAACATGCCCAATCAATGAAGGCGTATCACTGACGGCACCACATTTTAGTAATTAATGATCAAGTTTAATTTGCATAGCGCATTTCATTAGAGTTTGATATGGTAGAGATGTTGTGTCCCTTTTGTTTTTATGTATACATAGGTATTTGGTTTAGAGAGAGCATGTAGATTAAAAACAGGATTGGCCCCAACACTGACCCCTGTGGGAAGTCAATACCTTGCGGCAAAGTTCTGGTCTGTCAAGAAAATGGGCCATGGTTAGCTTGTGTCTGATGTCAGAAAATGTCTGTAGCACAAACACTCATTTTCCTCCTTATGATTTCTCATCCACTTTTCTCTCTCTCGACACCTCTCTGTGTTGCTATTTTAGGATGAGCTAAAGAAGCTCTACGTCCAACTGGAGGTCTACAAGCGCAAGAAGATGTTGGCTAACAACCCCCATGTCCAGAAGAAGCGCAGCTCCAAGAAGGGCCTGGGCCGCTCCCTCATGAGGCGCATCACTGAGATCCCAGAAACTATGCACCGGCACGGCAGCCATGGCAGTCGTGAGGATCGTGACTGTAGTGAGCATGGGAGCAACCGGAGCACCCTTCGACGGAACCCCTTTGACCCATCCCACTCTGGTCACAAGTCCAGGGAAGACTCTCTGAAAAACAAGGTCCTGGGCCTGAAGAAATCGCACAGCTACGACCACGTCTGTGACCAAGGGGAGGAAACTGCTGGCGGAGAGAGCTCGTGTGGGGACAAAATGGCTGCCGGTGAGGGTTCCTTGCTTGGATCCCTCATGAGGAGACAGGTGAAGAAGTCACCAGAGCATGCCCCAAGGGTTGAACCTTCCGAGTCCACGGAGTCAGTGCCCTTGGTCTGCAAGTCGGCCAGCGCGCACAACTTTACAGTGGATAAAAAGCCCATCCACCTGAGGACGTCCATCATGCAGAAGTCACTGAGTGTCATAACCAGTGCCAAAGAGAAGATGCCTGGGCTCACCAGCAAGACACATTGCGTGGAGGAAGCAAGCAAGAAGGGGCTCAAGGGCTGCGATGGGAGGATGCTGTCTGAGGTGGACGAGGCGGAAGAGAAGGAGTGTTATCCCAAGATGATCATCAGCCAGTCGGTGGAGTACTCCAAGACGCCCATGGGCAAGATGGGCATCATGAAGCAGCAGGTGAGTGGCAGCCAGCCGTCCATCAATACAGAGCCAGGGAGAAACCTGTATGACCTCTCCGAGGTGTGCTCTTGGGATGTAGAGGACCCCCCAACCCCCTCGGAAGGAAGGTCACAGAAGCATGTGTCCATTGCTCTGGGAGAGACCACCACGGTCCACAGAGGGGGTGGTGGTGGTGCGGTTAGCACCAAGGGCAGTCGCTCCCAACAGAAGCAACAGGGAGCCGCAGGGCAATCACCTGCAGGCCGACGTCGCTCCAAAGGTAAGGGGAGTGAACCAGACGAGGCCAGAGAAACAAGGAAGCCCAGGTCTCCCAGATCTCCGCTACCTCTCAAACCAGAGGTGTGTCCCTGGGCCTTTGAGGAGCAGCCGGTGTTGGGAGGTGATTCAGACTCCATCTCCCCAGAGAGGATCAGAAGTAAGAAGAGTGTTACACCCACCGATGGGAAGCCCAAGATCCTCCACTCAGACTACTCCAAATCCACAGGGAGTCTGCTGCAGCCGCCCACCCTGATGGTGGACATCTGTCCCTGGGACTACAATGAAGCCCCAGCCCCGCCTTCCCCCAGCCAGGAGAAGAACTGCTCCAGCCCCACGCCTCACTCCAAGCGGAAACGAAAAGGCTCATACTCCTACAAAGAGAGGGGAGAGAGGGGTGAGAGAGAGAAAGGAGGGAGGGACAGGGAGGAAGAGAAGCAGCACAGGTCAAAGAGCAAGGAGAGGAGGAGCTCCTCCAGCAAGCCCTCGGAAAGACGACGTGTCAGCCAATCCTCTGAGGGCGGTCCGGTCACCGCGTCCTCGTCTGGGAGACGGAAAAGCTCGACAAGAGACCCGGAGGCGTCTGAGAACAAGAGAGCGGAGGCATGCCCGTGGGAGGTAGAGAACGCGCCAACCAACATGGCACAGACAAAAACTTCTCCAGCGAAAGAAAACTCTTTGAGTTCTAATTATAAACAACCCATGAGCACTGCCAAAAAGGTTGATGTTTGTCCATGGGATTTTGAAGACAATGGGTCAGAGAAAAGTGCATGATATTTGACATAATGGACTTTATATGTTTTGTATTCACAGCACAAAAGCCCTGCAAACTGGGTTTTAAAGATAGGGGAAATGTGGGGGGAAAAACAATGCACAATTTGCCTTGTGGTTATGTCAAAATCATATTGTGAAGAAAAACATGACACTACCGTCTCTTAAAGCATTCCAAACAAAGTATTTGTTGTTTTGTTAGTTGTGCAATTATGCAACTTAAAGTCACTTTTCTGAAATGTAGAGGAATGTGTTGTCGGTACTCTTTGCTTGTAGATTTTCTCAGTTTGCATTTGTGCACGTTTTTTTTCACATTCTTCAATACATTCAATTGTGTCCTAAGAGTTCTCTTTGGCCTGTATCCTGCATCTGTGCCATTTTTGTCAAGTAATGGTTAAAGTATGAGTTCAGAATGTTGGTCATTGGGAAGTACATCATGTAATTTCCATATTAAGCACAGTGCACAGATAATTATGCCTTAATTTTGGGCCTTATAGATTATACAAAGGATATGCATTTTGAGTGTTGAGCAGGAGAAATAGGTACAAAGGTGAACCGTACATAGTTAACATTTAGTACATAGGTAGCAACATGATGATACATGCCCTGAAGGAAAAATATCTCACCTGGTCTCCATTTAGTCAAACATGCTTTATGTCTGTAAAATAAAACAGAAGTTTATCTTTGATGTATTCATTTCTCAAAAAAACTGCTGTAGCATGTGGCAAAGCACTTCCAAAAGTGTCTTTATGTCCATTCGTCAACTTACATCCAAAACATTTGGTAATGAAGATGTAATACTTGATGTTGCCTATTATAATTCAATGTTCAAGTTCAAAGTTAAAATACAACTTAAAACATAAAGCTTTCAAGAATGTTTCTATGTGCATTAATATGAAAATATGATATGGAAAAAATATTGAAGCAGTATTGTAATCCCAAAGGTTCCCCCCTCTTATACAATGTTGACATTAATTTACATATGTTAATTTTAGGTGAATCATTAACAAGTTTTGTCTTGTACTTTTCCCAAACATCAATATATCAAACTTTTTATTTGAAGGTTTATGTATAATCACTCTTATGGACCAAAAGCCAAGAAAAGTCAGATGGATTATACAGCATATTTTACTTTTGCTTGCTTTCCAAATCCATGTAATTGCTTGATAACACCTTATAGTTGTTCACCTAAAATCAAATGCTATGACATTGATTGTCAAAATAGTGTCACCATAGATTCCACACAGGTAGGTGTGTGTGTGTGTGTGTGTGCATTATTGCATGTGTGCAAAGTGCGTGGGTGTGTACAGTGTGTGTGCATTATTGCATGTGTGTGTGGGTGTGTACAGCGTGTGTGTGTCTGCATCATTGCATTGCATGAAAAGCGTTTGCCACTTTAGCATTATTACCGATTCCCTCTTCCTTTATATGGCCTTTGTAACATTTTAGTGGTGGTGATTTGATCTACTCCACCAGTAACTAGTAACTCTTGTTGTTGAATGTTGTCAGTATTCATTATTGCAATGGAAAACCTTCGCAATGGAAAGAAACATTTCTTATTAGACAAGTTGGGTTTATTTCCTCCCTGTTTGCCTGTTTTTCTCCATTTGGTATCCTGGTGAATAAGATCTAGGTAATCAGGAACACGGTTATGCTGTATGAATGCTACAGTGGCTTCTGCATGACACTACACATATTGGCCCAACGTCTCACTGCTCTTCGCAAACCCTGCTCCATCAGACGGTTATGACTTGTTTGTTAAGTGAACTTGTACCACTATTGTATGCTTGCAATAAATATTCATATAAAACTCAATCTTATTTTCTGTTGTTATTTGACGGGTATTGTCGAACAGTGCTGACTAACCATGGTCTGGAGAGAATACCTACTACTTCATCACATAGAACAACACTAACCCCTGGTGGAGATAAGCATGCATAACTGTCGACATAATATTTTCTGCCAGACTTGTATTTCATGCCCAAATCATTTCAAAGTCTCTGGAGGGGATCGTGTCGCTACTTAATTTGTTTGAACTTTGGAGAACATTGATTTTGGTTCGAAAATACAAATATTCTTGGCAGTGACATGGTAAGCAAATCCAAAGGGTGGATTGCAGTTTTCTCCTTGTCCATAGACTGCTTTCAATAAGAAGAAAAAAATGTACATTTGTAATTTGGCTGGTCTATCCATTTAATGGGCTCATACATGCTTATGACAAGTCTTAAAATGTTACTTCCTCATCCTTGAATTGTTTTTACAGACTAGAATTTCACCAGGAGCCTAATATCAGACTAATGAAGTCCCAACAATATAATTTATAGTTAAACCAAACCGATTGCTAATTTGTACGTTTTTAGACACTTAACCAAAGCATTAAATAAAATAAGTGATTGAATATTGAATATAATGAAAATATACTGAATATGTATTGATATTGCATATCAGAGAAGGAGACGCTTCTGGTCAGTGCTGGGTCAAGCTGAATACACAGAGGGACTGTGGGCTGTAGTTATTTTGTGTTCTGACAATGAACAAGAGAGGCTTTGTCTTTTAAAAAGAAAGTGTATATGGAGTCCCTTGGGAAACTGAACTGCCGAACCATCCAATGATGGGATTTATAAATAGATTATCTGGGCTCCCGAAAGAACTGATCTCTATAGATGGGGTTGTCGTTTAGCAACAATACCAACTCGTGCACAACTATGGAGCAAAACTGACAGGTTGGCTTAGATTGGTGACAACATGCAAACTATATTTCGTCTCCAATGTTTATTGAAAACATACAGTGCATTCTGAAAGTGTTCGACCCCTTCACTTTTTCCACATTGTGTTACGTTACAGCCTTATTATATAATGGATTAAAATGTTGTTTTTTCCCCCCTCATCAATATACACACAATACCCCATAATGACAAAGCAAAAACAGGTTTTTAGACATTTTTGCTAATTTATTAAAAGTAGCTCTTAGCCGTGGTATATTGGCCATATACCACACCCCCTCGTGCATTATTGCTTAATTATAAACCGGATAGTTTGGGTCCTGGATCCTGATTGGTGGAAACATTTCAGTGTGTATATCAGACAATATACCACAGGTGTGATGGAAAAACACTTGTTTACTGTTCTATTTATGTTGGTAACCAGTTTATAATAGCAATAAGGCACCTCTGGGGTTTCTGGTGTATGGCCAAAATACCACGGCTAAGGGCTGTACCCAGGAACATTGTTGCTTAAATATATAACAAACTTTCAACCACAATTAAAATATGTAGCCTACAGTCTTGTTAAAGCAGAGTTTAATGACCTTGATAAGCATGAGGTTTGGTGTCATAATGTTTACAAAGCATGTATTACGGCAGTAAAGACTGGCACTTTGGCTGGTGGCATAATTGCTATTCTTAGAACTCTAATTAGTGGTTATAGTAAGCCTACTATCTACTGGACTTAGCCCCACATGTCTCTAAATGTCATGCTAAACATATGCTAATGCAAAGAGACACTACAGCAGCAGCATTGCACGTCTGGTATTACAAATGCATTTTATTGGAATCACTGTAAAAAAACAAATATACATTTTATTACAGCTCATTTGGGGTAAACAATATGTTTATATTACTTACATGCTGTGTCCATGTTAAAATAATAAGATTTTTTGTGGATGTCTAACACATGTGGATCTCCACACAACAGTGTACAACCCTATTCTGGTAGCCTAGGGTCTCCTGAAAATTGTCATTATATATACAGTATACATATATATTTTTTTATTTAACCTTTATTTAACTAGGCAAGTCAGTTAAAGAACAAATTCTTATTTGCAATGACGGCCTACCAGAAGGCAAAAGGCCTCCTGCGGAGACTGGGGCTGGGATTAAAAATAAAAAATAAAATATAAATATAGGACAAAACACCCATCACTACAAGAGAGACACCATAACACTGCACAAAGAGAGACCTAAGACAACAACATAGCATGGCAGCAACACATGAAAACACAGCATGGTAGCAACACAACATGACAACAACATGGTTGTAACACAACATGGCAGCAGCACAAAATGGTAGCAGCACAAAACCTGGTACAAACATTATTGGGCACAGAAAACAGCACAAAGGGCAAGAAGGTAGAGACAACAATACATCACGCAAAGCAGCCATTGTATAAGGCATGCAGAGGATACTCACATTAGAATATGGTGGCTAACACGAAACATACAGTGCCTTCAGAAAGTGCCTTCACACCACTTTACTTTCCCCACATTCTGTTGTGTTACAGCCTGAATTTAAAATAAGTATTCAACCCCTTTGTTATGGCAAACCTAAATAAGTTCAGAAGTTACAAATGTGCTTAACAAATCTCATAAGTTGCATGGACTCATTCCGTGTTCAATAATAGTGTAGTACGACATTGTCGGATGTAGCAGGGCTTGCAAACCATTACAGACTACAAAGGGAAGCAAAGCCGAGAGCTGCCTAGTGACACGAACCTACCAGATGAGCTAAATTACTTATATGCTCGCTTCGAGGCGAGTAACACTGAAACATGCATGAGAGCACCAGCTGTTCTGGACAACTGTGTGATCACGCTCTCCGTAGCCGATGTGAGTAAGACCTTTAAACAGGTCAACATCCACAAGGCCGCAGGGTCAGACGGATTACCAGGATGTGTACTACGAGCATGCGCGGACCAACTGGCAAGTGTCTTCACTGACATTTTCAACCTGTCCTTGACTGAGTCTGTTATACCAACATGTTTCAAGCAGACCACCATAGTCCCTGTGCCCAATAACACTAAGGTAACCTGCCTAAATGACTACTGACCCATAGGACTCACGTCTGTAGCCATGAAGTGCTTTGAAAAGCACCGGAACAAAAGGAACACCTATGTGAGAATGTTGTTCATTGACTACAGCTCAGCGTTCAACACCAGCCTTCCAAGCTCATCACTAAACTAAGGACCCTGGGATTACTGGGAAACACCTCCCTGGATTTCCTGTCGAGAAAGGGGGATACCACCACGACGGTGGTAGGCCTGATCACAGACGACGATGAGACAGCCTACATGGATGGCTCCCTGCCATCCAGGACCTCTATACAAGGCCCTAAAAATTGTCAAAAACTCCAGCCACCCAAGTCATAGACTGTTCCCTCTGCTACCGCATGGCAAGCAGTACTGGAGTGCCAAGTCTGGGACCCAAAGTCTCTGAACAGCTTCTACTCCCAAGCCATAAGACTGCTGAACAGTTAATCAAATGGCTAGCCAGACTATTTGCATGACCCCCTTTATTTGCACTGAAATTCTTGCACTGGCTCTATGCACAATCACTGGACTGTACCCACACACTCAAACATATTACACTGACACACCAACACACACATACACACACACACACACACACACACACACACACACACACACTCACACACTACATACGCTCACATACACAAAACACACACACACATATATATGCATATTAACGTCACACACACTCACACATAGACACACTTTCACATACGCTGCTGATACTCTGTTTATTATCTATCCTGATTGCCTAGTCATTTTTACCCCTGCCTAGATTTACATATTACCTCGTACACAACTATCTCGTACACCTGCACATTGATTTGGTACCGGTACTCCTTGTATAGCCTCGTTATTGTTTTTTTGTGTGCTATTTCAATTTGATTTCTATACTCCAGCATTTTAGATTTGAAATCAAATATTTCATATGTGTCCAGATTTCTTTATTGAGGCTTTTATCAAATGTAAGTTACTTGCTAATTTGACATTTTATGAAAGTACAGACTTTCATACACTGTAACTGGAGGAAACGTGGGAAAGTAGGAGAAAATGCCCTTTGAAAGATTTTGATGCGATTTTCACACTTCCTAGAGAGCTCTTTGTTTACGCCTATTCAACATCGTTCACACCTTCTGAAGCCTTAGCCCCACCCCACCCACAGATGTAAACACATGCAGTGCCTTCAGAAAGTCCTCATACCCATTGACTTATTCCACATTTTGTTGTGTTACAGCCTGAATGAAAAATGTATTAAATATATTTCTCTCTCAACTATCTACATACAATACCCCATAGTGACAAAGTAAAAACATATTTTTTGAAATTTTTGCAAATGTATAAAAAATTCAATACATAAATATCTAATTTACTTAAGTATTCACACCCCTGTTAGAATCACCTTTGGAAGCGATTACAGCAGTGAGTATTTCTGGGTAAGTCTCTAAGAGCTTCACACACCTGGATTGTATAATAAACGTGGAACAAGTCAAGGGGTGTGAATACTTTCTGAATGCACTGTATGTAAATTATATTTCTGTATTTCATTAAAATAAATTTGCTAATATTAAAAAAAACATGTTTTCACTTTGTTATTATGGAGTATATAGATGGTTGAGAAAACAAATCAATTTAATCCATTTTGAATTCAGCCTGTAACATAACAACATGTGGAATAAGTCAAGGGGTATGAATAACTTCTGACTGTACATCAAATGTTTTACTTCAGTTAATGATATGTACCCATTGATTCTTGAAGAATGTAACAAAAAAATGCCTCATGAGCTTAATTCAACCTTCCTACCCCATCAGAACCCCAAATATAACATTGTTTTAAACCATGATTGTAAACAAATTAAATATAAACTAAACTTGTATAGCCTCAAAACTTGGGTAAAACTATAATTTTGATATCATGGATGGTCAGTCCTTGCATCCATAGCTCATGAATTTGAGAGTAGTTACATTTCTCCAGCCCATCCCTCATCTTTTTAACAAAACAGTGGTGGGGTGTCGCTTTGTTATTGTTTGAACTGCTGATTGCCACTTTAAGACAACCTATAGTAAAATTAAACAACACCTTTGATTTTCAGACTGAATATTAAATCCTCCATCAAATCTGGACAGGCGCAAGCAAATTCACAGTAAGCGTCAACCATTTTGTTGGCACCTATCCTGCGTCCTCAGACCAGTGCAGATTAAGGAGACGAGAAGAGGAAGCCACCTCATTGTTAGACACAAACCAAGCCTCTTCCTGAGTCATGTGACAGTAAGAAAGTCAACTTTCACACAGAACAGGAAATAGAGCCCCTGTCATTCAGTCTCAGTAGTCATACCATTTCCAATTCAACCCCACATGTGCAAGGTGCACATGTACTTAAAGATACAATATCTTATATCCAATCTATTACCGAAGAGTAATCCAGGAGATCATTAGACTAGAAAGGTAAGCTCTCTGGTGATTTTTGACAGGATGCTGTTTATCTTTGACATTTGTGTCTTTTGACTTTTATGACATGACTTTGCTCCCTGAATATATCTGTGAATAGATGCTTAGCATTACTTGTAGTGTCATTGTATGTTATGTTATCTTACTGTCTAGATTGGAGCTTTAATGCCTCGTCATAGTACTACCAAAGACAATTATGTGATTGTTACATTCAACTTTCTCATATTGGGCATTGTATTACTTTCATGTTATGATGCAATGTGATTAAAAAGTTATACAGTATTGTACAATACTCACAAATACAGCCCATTGGCCAGTTAGGAAATACTTTCAACAGCCATCGTTGGTTAAAGGGGCAATCTGGGATTGGTACATCCACTCTGGACATTTAAATGAATAAGATTGCCCCTTTAAAGTGAACACGTCTTTCTACAGTAGCAACCAGTAATTTCTTATGTACTCAATTATAAAACATTTATAAAACAATTATAAAACAGAGGGACCATTTGACCACAAGAACATTCAACATATGTAGCCAGCCTATCGAGAACCACTATATCTCTTTCTATGTACACTAAATCATTGTTGATGATTAGGCATTGGTCATTCTCTCTGTCGGAACTTTAGTGAGTCACTTTATGTGTCAGTGCAGAAGTAGCATGCACACAGACCACATTGGGCATCCTTATGCTATATTAAAAATCAAATACAATTTTACTGGCCACATGCGCCGAATACAACAGGTGTAGAATTGACTGTGAAATGCTTACTTTACGAACCCATTCCCAATAATGCAAAGTTAAAAAGTAAGAAAAATATTTGCTAGATAAAAAACGTGTGTGTGTGTGTGTGTGTGTGTGTGTGTGTGTGTGTGTGTGTGTGTGTGTGTGTGTGTGTGTGTGTGTGTGTGTGTGTGTGTGTGTGTGTGTGTGTGTGTGTACGTGCGTGCGTGCGTGCGAGTGGCGTCAATATTCATGAATATGCATGTTTGTGTGAGCGTATGTAGTGTGTGTGTGTGTGTGTGTGTGTGTGTGTGTGTGTGTGTGTGTGTGTGTGTGTGTGTGTGTGTGTGTGTGTGTGTGTGTGTGTGTGTGTGTGTGTGTGTGTGTGTGTGTGTGTGTGTGTGTGTGTGTGTGTGTGTGTGTGTGTGTGTGTGTGTGTGGTACTGTATGCATGAGTGTGTGGGTAGAGTCTATAGAGTGTGCATAGAGCCGGTGCAAAAGAGTCATTCCAAAAATAAAACGAGTAATAGTCGTAGAAGGCCTCTCAAATTTGGTGAGACGGTGCTCGTATCTAAACTGCATACTTGGAGAGATGATCCATTTGGCCAGAGCTGCCTGCTACACATGTACAGGTGCTTTTTTCACCTAACGTTGACTCAATCATTAGCTAACCTGAACAGGCCTCGCTCAAAGAGCAGCAGACTTTGCTTATGGGATCGTTTATTGTTCAGCCCCCTGTGTCAATGCAGCTCTACTTTGATGGCCTCTAATGGAAACGGGTTTGTCTCTCACAGTCCAAGCAAAATGGAAGCAATTTGAGCTGTCACATAACACATTGTCACATTGCAGACTCCCCGTCGTACTATGGGCATGACATTTAAAACATGCTAACTGGGGCACATTGGTTTTTGGTTAGAAATAGCTCAAATTAGCGGTTGTGTCACGTTCCTGACCTGTTTTCTCTTATTTTTGTATGTGTTTAGTTGGTCAGGGCGTGAGTTGGGGTGGGCATTCTATGTTATGTGTTTCTATGTTTGTTTAAATGGGTTGCCTGATATGGTTCTCAATTAGAGGCAGGTGTTTGACATTTCCTCTGATTGAGAACCATATTAAGGTAGGATGTTCTCACTGTTTGTTTATGGGTGATTGTATCTCGTGTCTGTATGTGTTACCACACGGGACTGTTTCGTTTGTGTAGTCTGTTCCTGTTCGTGCGTTCTTCGTGTTTATGTAAGTGCTCAAGTTCAGGTCTGTCTACGTCGTTTTCTACAGTAGCAACCAGTAATTTCTTATGTACTCAATTATAAAACATTTAGAAAACAATTATAAAACAGAGGGACCATTTGACCACAAGAACATTCAACATATGTAGCCAGCCTATCGAGAACCACTATATCTCTTTCTATGTACACTAAATCATTGTTGATGATTAGGCATTGGTCATTCTCTCTGTCGGAACTTTAGTGAGTCACTTTATGTGTCAGTGCAGAAGTAGCATGCACACAGACCACATTGGGCATCCTTATGCTATATTAAAAATCAAATACAATTTTACTGGCCACATGCGCCGAATACAACAGGTGTAGAATTGACTGTGAAATGCTTACTTTACGAACCGATTCCCAATAATGCAAAGTTAAAAAGTAAGAAAAATATTTGCTAAATAAAAAACGAGTGTGTGTGTGTGTGTGTGTGTGTGTGTGTGTGTGTGTGTGTGTGTGTGTGTGTGTGTGTGTGTGTGTGTGTGTGTGTGTGTGTGTGTGTGTGTGTATGTGTGTGTGTGTGTGTACGTGCGTGCGTGCGAGTGGCGTCAATATGCATGAATATGCATGTTTGTGTGAGCGTATGTAGTGTGTGTGTGTGTGTGTGTGTGTGTGTGTGTGTGTGTGTGTGTGTGTGTGTGTGTGTGTGTGTGTGTGTGTGTGTGTGTGTGTGTGTGTGTGTGTGTGTGTGTGTGTGTGTGTGTGTGTGTGTGTGTGTGTGTGTGTGTGTGTGTGTGTGGTACTGTATGCATGAGTGTGTGGGTAGAGTCTATAGAGTGTGCATAGAGCCGGTGCAAAAGAGTAATTCCAAAAATAAAACGAGTAATAGTCGTAGAAGGCCTCTCAAATTTGGTGAGACGGTGCTCGTATCTAAACTGCATACTTGGAGAGATGATCCATTTGGCCAGAGCTGCCTGCTACACATGTACAGGTGCTTTTTTCACCTAACGTTGACTCAATCATTAGCTAACCTGAACAGGCCTCGCTCAAAGAGCAGCAGACTTTGCTTATGGGATCGTTTATTGTTCAGCCCCCTGTGTCAATGCAGCTCTACTTTGATGGCCTCTAATGGAAACGGGTTTGTCTCTCACAGTCCAAGCAAAATGGAAGCAATTTGAGCTGTCACATAACACATTGTCACATTGCAGACTCCCCGTCGTACTATGGGCATGACATTTAAAACATGCTAACTGGGGCACATTGGTTTTTGGTTAGAAATAGCTCAAATTAGCGGTTGTGTCACGTTCCTGACCTGTTTTCTCTTATTTTTGTATGTGTTTAGTTGGTCAGGGCGTGAGTTGGGGTGGGCATTCTATGTTATGTGTTTCTATGTTTGTTTAAATGGGTTGCCTGATATGGTTCTCAATTAGAGGCAGGTGTTTGACATTTCCTCTGATTGAGAACCATATTAAGGTAGGATGTTCTCACTGTTTGTTTATGGGTGATTGTATCTCGTGTCTGTATGTGTTACCACACGGGACTGTTTCGTTTGTGTAGTCTGTTCCTGTTCGTGCGTTCTTCGTGTTTATGTAAGTGCTCAAGTTCAGGTCTGTCTACGTCGTTTTCTACAGTAGCAACCAGTAATTTCTTATGTACTCAATTATAAAACATTTATAAAACAATTATAAAACAGAGGGACCATTTGACCACAAGAACATTCAACATATGTAGCCAGCCTATCGAGAACCACTATATCTCTTTCTATGTACACTAAATCATTGTTGATGATTAGGCATTGGTCATTCTCTCTGTCGGAACTTTAGTGAGTCACTTTATGTGTCAGTGCAGAAGTAGCATGCACACAGACCACATTGGGCATCCTTATGCTATATTAAAAATCAAATACAATTTTACTGGCCACATGCGCCGAATACAACAGGTGTAGAATTGACTGTGAAATGCTTACTTTACGAACCGATTCCCAATAATGCAAAGTTAAAAAGTAAGAAAAATATTTGCTAAATAAAAAACGAGTGTGTGTGTGTGTGTGTGTGTGTGTGTGTGTGTGTGTGTGTGTGTGTGTGTGTGTGTGTGTGTGTGTGTGTGTGTGTGTGTGTGTGTGTGTGTGTGTGTGTGTATGTGTGTGTGTGTGTGTACGTGCGTGCGTGCGAGTGGCGTCAATATGCATGAATATGCATGTTTGTGTGAGCGTATATGTGTGTGTGTGTGTGTGTGTGTGTGTGTGTGTGTGTGTGTGTGTGTGTGTGTGTGTGTGTGTGTGTGTGTGTGTGTGTGTGTGTGTGTGTGTGTGTGTGTGTGTGTGTGTGTGTGTGTGTGGTACTGTATGCATGAGTGTGTGGGTAGAGTCTATAGAGTGTGCATAGAGCCGGTGCAAAAGAGTAATTCCAAAAATAAAACGAGTAATAGTCGTAGAAGGCCTCTCAAATTTGGTGAGACGGTGCTCGTATCTAAACTGCATACTTGGAGAGATGATCCATTTGGCCAGAGCTGCCTGCTACACATGTACAGGTGCTTTTTTCACCTAACGTTGACTCAATCATTAGCTAACCTGAACAGGCCTCGCTCAAAGAGCAGCAGACTTTGCTTATGGGATCGTTTATTGTTCAGCCCCCTGTGTCAATGCAGCTCTACTTTGATGGCCTCTAATGGAAACGGGTTTGTCTCTCACAGTCCAAGCAAAATGGAAGCAATTTGAGCTGTCACATAACACATTGTCACATTGCAGACTCCCCGTCGTACTATGGGCATGACATTTAAAACATGCTAACTGGGGCACATTGGTTTTTGGTTAGAAATAGCTCAAATTAGCGGTTGTGTCACGTTCCTGACCTGTTTTCTCTTATTTTTGTATGTGTTTAGTTGGTCAGGGCGTGAGTTGGGGTGGGCATTCTATGTTATGTGTTTCTATGTTTGTTTAAATGGGTTGCCTGATATGGTTCTCAATTAGAGGCAGGTGTTTGACATTTCCTCTGATTGAGAACCATATTAAGGTAGGATGTTCTCACTGTTTGTTTATGGGTGATTGTATCTCGTGTCTGTATGTGTTACCACACGGGACTGTTTCGTTTGTGTAGTCTGTTCCTGTTCGTGCGTTCTTCGTGTTTATGTAAGTGCTCAAGTTCAGGTCTGTCTACGTCGTTTTCTACAGTAGCAACCAGTAATTTCTTATGTACTCAATTATAAAACATTTAGAAAACAATTATAAAACAGAGGGACCATTTGACCACAAGAACATTCAACATATGTAGCCAGCCTATCGAGAACCACTATATCTCTTTCTATGTACACTAAATCATTGTTGATGATTAGGCATTGGTCATTCTCTCTGTCGGAACTTTAGTGAGTCACTTTATGTGTCAGTGCAGAAGTAGCATGCACACAGACCACATTGGGCATCCTTATGCTATATTAAAAATCAAATACAATTTTACTGGCCACATGCGCCGAATACAACAGGTGTAGAATTGACTGTGAAATGCTTACTTTACGAACCGATTCCCAATAATGCAAAGTTAAAAAGTAAGAAAAATATTTGCTAAATAAAAAACGAGTGTGTGTGTGTGTGTGTGTGTGTGTGTGTGTGTGTGTGTGTGTGTGTGTGTGTGTGTGTGTGTGTGTGTGTGTGTGTGTGTGTGTGTGTGTGTGTGTGTGTGTGTGTATGTGTGTGTGTGTGTGTACGTGCGTGCGTGCGAGTGGCGTCAATATGCATGAATATGCATGTTTGTGTGAGCGTATGTAGTGTGTGTGTGTGTGTGTGTGTGTGTGTGTGTGTGTGTGTGTGTGTGTGTGTGTGTGTGTGTGTGTGTGTGTGTGTGTGTGTGTGTGTGTGTGTGTGTGTGTGTGTGTGTGTGTGTGTGTGTGTGTGTGTGTGTGGTACTGTATGCATGAGTGTGTGGGTAGAGTCTATAGAGTGTGCATAGAGCCGGTGCAAAAGAGTAATTCCAAAAATAAAACGAGTAATAGTCGTAGAAGGCCTCTCAAATTTGGTGAGACGGTGCTCGTATCTAAACTGCATACTTGGAGAGATGATCCATTTGGCCAGAGCTGCCTGCTACACATGTACAGGTGCTTTTTTCACCTAACGTTGACTCAATCATTAGCTAACCTGAACAGGCCTCGCTCAAAGAGCAGCAGACTTTGCTTATGGGATCGTTTATTGTTCAGCCCCCTGTGTCAATGCAGCTCTACTTTGATGGCCTCTAATGGAAACGGGTTTGTCTCTCACAGTCCAAGCAAAATGGAAGCAATTTGAGCTGTCACATAACACATTGTCACATTGCAGACTCCCCGTCGTACTATGGGCATGACATTTAAAACATGCTAACTGGGGCACATTGGTTTTTGGTTAGAAATAGCTCAAATTAGCGGTTGTGTCACGTTCCTGACCTGTTTTCTCTTATTTTTGTATGTGTTTAGTTGGTCAGGGCGTGAGTTGGGGTGGGCATTCTATGTTATGTGTTTCTATGTTTGTTTAAATGGGTTGCCTGATATGGTTCTCAATTAGAGGCAGGTGTTTGACATTTCCTCTGATTGAGAACCATATTAAGGTAGGATGTTCTCACTGTTTGTTTATGGGTGATTGTATCTCGTGTCTGTATGTGTTACCACACGGGACTGTTTCGTTTGTGTAGTCTGTTCCTGTTCGTGCGTTCTTCGTGTTTATGTAAGTGCTCAAGTTCAGGTCTGTCTACGTCGTTTTCTACAGTAGCAACCAGTAATTTCTTATGTACTCAATTATAAAACATTTAGAACACAATTATAAAACAGAGGGACCATTTGACCACAAGAACATTCAACATATGTAGCCAGCCTATCGAGAACCACTATATCTCTTTCTATGTACACTAAATCATTGTTGATGATTAGGCATTGGTCATTCTCTCTGTCGGAACTTTAGTGAGTCACTTTATGTGTCAGTGCAGAAGTAGCATGCACACAGACCACATTGGGCATCCTTATGCTATATTAAAAATCAAATACAATTTTACTGGCCACATGCGCCGAATACAACAGGTGTAGAATTGACTGTGAAATGCTTACTTTACGAACCGATTCCCAATAATGCAAAGTTAAAAAGTAAGAAAAATATGTGCTAAATAAAAAACGAGTGTGTGTGTGTGTGTGTGTGTGTGTGTGTGTGTGTGTGTGTGTGTGTGTGTGTGTGTGTGTGTGTGTGTGTGTGTGTATGTGTGTGTGTGTGTGTACGTGCGTGCGTGCGTGCGAGTGGCGTCAATATGCATGAATATGCATGTTTGTGTGAGCGTATATGTGTGTGTGTGTGTGTGTGTGTGTGTGTGTGTGTGTGTGTGTGTGTGTGTGTGTGTGTGTGTGTGTGTGTGTGTGTGTGTGTGTGTGTGTGTGTGTGTGTGTGTGTGTGTGTGTGTGTGTGTGTGTGTGTGTGTGTGTGTGTGTGTGGTACTGTATGCATGAGTGTGTGGGTAGAGTCTATAGAGTGTGCATAGAGCCGGTGCAAAAGAGTCATTCCAAAAATAAAACGAGTAATAGTCGTAGAAGGCCTCTCAAATTTGGTGAGACGGTGCTCGTATCTAAACTGCATACTTGGAGAGATGATCCATTTGGCCAGAGCTGCCTGCTACACATGTACAGGTGCTTTTTTCACCTAACGTTGACTCAATCATTAGCTAACCTGAACAGGCCTCGCTCAAAGAGCAGCAGACTTTGCTTATGGGATCGTTTATTGTTCAGCCCCCTGTGTCAATGCAGCTCTACTTTGATGGCCTCTAATGGAAACGGGTTTGTCTCTCACAGTCCAAGCAAAATGGAAGCAATTTGAGCTGTCACATAACACATTGTCACATTGCAGACTCCCCGTCGTACTATGGGCATGACATTTAAAACATGCTAACTGGGGCACATTGGTTTTTGGTTAGAAATAGCTCAAATTAGCGGTTGTGTCACGTTCCTGACCTGTTTTCTCTTATTTTTGTATGTGTTTAGTTGGTCAGGGCGTGAGTTGGGGTGGGCATTCTATGTTATGTGTTTCTATGTTTGTTTAAATGGGTTGCCTGATATGGTTCTCAATTAGAGGCAGGTGTTTGACATTTCCTCTGATTGAGAACCATATTAAGGTAGGATGTTCTCACTGTTTGTTTATGGGTGATTGTATCTCGTGTCTGTATGTGTTACCACACGGGACTGTTTCGTTTGTGTAGTCTGTTCCTGTTCGTGCGTTCTTCGTGTTTATGTAAGTGCTCAAGTTCAGGTCTGTCTAAGTCGTTTTCTACAGTAGCAACCAGTAATTTCTTATGTACTCAATTATAAAACATTTAGAAAACAATTATAAAACAGAGGGACCATTTGACCACAAGAACATTCAACATATGTAGCCAGCCTATCGAGAACCACTATATCTCTTTCTATGTACACTAAATCATTGTTGATGATTAGGCATTGGTCATTCTCTCTGTCGGAACTTTAGTGAGTCACTTTATGTGTCAGTGCAGAAGTAGCATGCACACAGACCACATTGGGCATCCTTATGCTATATTAAAAATCAAATACAATTTTACTGGCCACATGCGCCGAATACAACAGGTGTAGAATTGACTGTGAAATGCTTACTTTACGAACCGATTCCCAATAATGCAAAGTTAAAAAGTAAGAAAAATATTTGCTAAATAAAAAACGTGTGTGTGTGTGTGTGTGTGTGTGTGTGTGTGTGTGTGTGTGTGTGTGTGTGTGTGTGTGTGTGTGTGTGTGTGTGTGTGTGTGTGGTACTGTATGCATGAGTGTGTGGGTAGAGTCTATAGAGTGTGCATAGAGCCGGTGCAAAAGAGTAATTCCAAAAATAAAACGAGTAATAGTCGTAGAAGGCCTCTCAAATTTGGTGAGACGGTGCTCGTATCTAAACTGCATACTTGGAGAGATGATCCATTTGGCCAGAGCTGCCTGCTACACATGTACAGGTGCTTTTTTCACCTAACGTTGACTCAATCATTAGCTAACCTGAACAGGCCTCGCTCAAAGAGCAGCAGACTTTGCTTATGGGATCGTTTATTGTTCAGCCCCCTGTGTCAATGCAGCTCTACTTTGATGGCCTCTAATGGAAACGGGTTTGTCTCTCACAGTCCAAGCAAAATGGAAGCAATTTGAGCTGTCACATAACACATTGTCACATTGCAGACTCCCCGTCGTACTATGGGCATGACATTTAAAACATGCTAACTGGGGCACATTGGTTTTTGGTTAGAAATAGCTCAAATTAGCGGTTGTGTCACGTTCCTGACCTGTTTTCTCTTATTTTTGTATGTGTTTAGTTGGTCAGGGCGTGAGTTGGGGTGGGCATTCTATGTTATGTGTTTCTATGTTTGTTTAAATGGGTTGCCTGATATGGTTCTCAATTAGAGGCAGGTGTTTGACATTTCCTCTGATTGAGAACCATATTAAGGTAGGATGTTCTCACTGTTTGTTTATGGGTGATTGTATCTCGTGTCTGTATGTGTTACCACACGGGACTGTTTCGTTTGTGTAGTCTGTTCCTGTTCGTGCGTTCTTCGTGTTTATGTAAGTGCTCAAGTTCAGGTCTGTCTACGTCGTTTTCTACAGTAGCAACCAGTAATTTCTTATGTACTCAATTATAAAACATTTAGAAAACAATTATAAAACAGAGGGACCATTTGACCACAAGAACATTCAACATATGTAGCCAGCCTATCGAGAACCACTATATCTCTTTCTATGTACACTAAATCATTGTTGATGATTAGGCATTGGTCATTCTCTCTGTCGGAACTTTAGTGAGTCACTTTATGTGTCAGTGCAGAAGTAGCATGCACACAGACCACATTGGGCATCCTTATGCTATATTAAAAATCAAATACAATTTTACTGGCCACATGCGCCGAATACAACAGGTGTAGAATTGACTGTGAAATGCTTACTTTACGAACCCATTCCCAATAATGCAAAGTTAAAAAGTAAGAATAATATTTGCTAAATAAAAAACGAGTGTGTGTGTGTGTGTGTGTGTGTGTGTGTGTGTGTGTGTGTGTGTGTGTGTGTGTGTGTGTGTGTGTGTGTGTGTGTGTGTGTGTGTGTGTGTGTGTGTGTGTGTGTGTGTACGTGCGTGCGTGCGTGCGTGCGTGCGTGCGTGCGTGCGAGTGGCGTCAATATGCATGAATATGCATGTTTGTGTGTGTGTGTGTGTGTGTGTGTGTGTGTGTGTGTGTGTGTGTGTGTGTGTGTGTGTGTGTGTGTGTGTGTGTGTGTGTGTGTGTGTGTGTGTGTGTGTGTGTGTGTGTGTGTGTGTGTGTGTGTGTGTGTGTGTGTGTGTGTGTGTGTGTGGTACTGTATGCATGAGTGTGTGGGTAGAGTCTATAGAGTGTGCATAGAGCCGGTGCAAAAGAGTCATTCCAAAAATAAAACGAGTAATAGTCGTAGAAGGCCTCTCAAATTTGGTGAGACGGTGCTCGTATCTAAACTGCATACTTGGAGAGATGATACATTTGGCCAGAGCTGCCTGCTACACATGTACAGGTGCTTTTTTCACCTAACGTTGACTCAATCATTAGCTAACCTGAACAGGCCTCGCTCAAAGAGCAGCAGACTTTGCTTATGGGATCGTTTATTGTTCAGCCCCCTGTGTCAATGCAGCTCTACTTTGATGGCCTCTAATGGAAACGGGTTTGTCTCTCACAGTCCAAGCAAAATGGAAGCAATTTGAGCTGTCACATAACACATTGTCACATTGCAGACTCCCCGTCGTACTATGGGCATGACATTTAAAACATGCTAACTGGGGCACATTGGTTTTTGGTTAGAAATAGCTCAAATTAGCGGTTGTGTCACGTTCCTGACCTGTTTTCTCTTATTTTTGTATGTGTTTAGTTGGTCAGGGCGTGAGTTGGGGTGGGCATTCTATGTTATGTGTTTCTATGTTTGTTTAAATGGGTTGCCTGATATGGTTCTCAATTAGAGGCAGGTGTTTGACATTTCCTCTGATTGAGAACCATATTAAGGTAGGATGTTCTCACTGTTTGTTTATGGGTGATTGTATCTCGTGTCTGTATGTGTTACCACACGGGACTTTCGTTTGTGTAGTCTGTTCCTGTTCGTGCGTTCTTCGTGTTTATGTAAGTGCTCAAGTTCAGGTCTGTCTACGTCGTTTTCTACAGTAGCAACCAGTAATTTCTTATGTACTCAATTATAAAACATTTAGAAAACAATTATAAAACAGAGGGACCATTTGACCACAAGAACATTCAACATATGTAGCCAGCCTATCGAGAACCACTATATCTCTTTCTATGTACACTAAATCATTGTTGATGATTAGGCATTGGTCATTCTCTCTGTCGGTACTTTAGTGAGTCACTTTATGTGTCAGTGCAGAAGTAGCATGCACACAGACCACATTGGGCATCCTTATGCTATATTAAAAATCAAATACAATTTTACTGGCCACATGCGCCGAATACAACAGGTGTAGAATTGACTGTGAAATGCTTACTTTACGAACCCATTCCCAATAATGCAAAGTTAAAAAGTAAGAATAATATTTGCTAAATAAAAAACGAGTGTGTGTGTGTGTGTGTGTGTGTGTGTGTGTGTGTGTGTGTGTGTGTGTGTGTGTGTGTGTGTGTGTGTGTGTGTGTGTGTGTGTGTGTGTGTGTGTGTGTGTGTGTGTGTGTGTACGTGCGTGCGTGCGTGCGAGTGGCGTCAATATGCATGAATATGCATGTTTGTGTGAGCGTATGTAGTGTGTGTGTGTGTGTGTGTGTGTGTGTGTGTGTGTGTGTGTGTGTGTGTGTGTGTGTGTGTGTGTGTGTGTGTGTGTGTGTGTGTGTGTGTGTGTGTGTGTGTGTGTGTGTGTGTGTGTGTGTGTGTGTGTGTGTGTGTGTGTGTGTGTGTGTGTGTGTGTGGTACTGTATGCATGAGTGTGTGGGTAGAGTCTATAGAGTGTGCATAGAGCCGGTGCAAAAGAGTCATTCCAAAAATAAAACGAGTAATAGTCGTAGAAGGCCTCTCAAATTTGGTGAGACGGTGCTCGTATCTAAACTGCATACTTGGAGAGATGATCCATTTGGCCAGAGCTGCCTGCTACACATGTACAGGTGCTTTTTTCACCTAACGTTGACTCAATCATTAGCTAACCTGAACAGGCCTCGCTCAAAGAGCAGCAGACTTTGCTTATGGGATCGTTTATTGTTCAGCCCCCTGTGTCAATGCAGCTCTACTTTGATGGCCTCTAATGGAAACGGGTTTGTCTCTCACAGTCCAAGCAAAATGGAAGCAATTTGAGCTGTCACATAACACATTGTCACATTGCAGACTCCCCGTCGTACTATGGGCATGACATTTAAAACATGCTAACTGGGGCACATTGGTTTTTGGTTAGAAATAGCTCAAATTAGCGGTTGTGTCACGTTCCTGACCTGTTTTCTCTTATTTTTGTATGTGTTTAGTTGGTCAGGGCGTGAGTTGGGGTGGGCATTCTATGTTATGTGTTTCTATGTTTGTTTAAATGGGTTGCCTGATATGGTTCTCAATTAGAGGCAGGTGTTTGACATTTCCTCTGATTGAGAACCATATTAAGGTAGGATGTTCTCACTGTTTGTTTATGGGTGATTGTATCTCGTGTCTGTATGTGTTACCACACGGGACTGTTTCGTTTGTGTAGTCTGTTCCTGTTCGTGCGTTCTTCGTGTTTATGTAAGTGCTCAAGTTCAGGTCTGTCTACGTCGTTTTCTACAGTAGCAACCAGTAATTTCTTATGTACTCAATTATAAAACATTTAGAAAACAATTATAAAACAGAGGGACCATTTGACCACAAGAACATTCAACATATGTAGCCAGCCTATCGAGAACCACTATATCTCTTTCTATGTACACTAAATCATTGTTGATGATTAGGCATTGGTCATTCTCTCTGTCGGAACTTTAGTGAGTCACTTTATGTGTCAGTGCAGAAGTAGCATGCACACAGACCACATTGGGCATCCTTATGCTATATTAAAAATCAAATACAATTTTACTGGCCACATGCGCCGAATACAACAGGTGTAGAATTGACTGTGAAATGCTTACTTTACGAACCCATTCCCAATAATGCAAAGTTAAAAAGTAAGAAAAATATTTGCTAGATAAAAAACGTGTGTGTGTGTGTGTGTGTGTGTGTGTGTGTGTGTGTGTGTGTGTGTGTGTGTGTGTGTGTGTGTGTGTACGTGCGTGCGTGCGTGCGTGCGTGCGTGCGTGCGTGCGAGTGGCGTCAATATGCATGAATATGCATGTTTGTGTGTGTGTGTGTGTGTGTGTGTGTGTGTGTGTGTGTGTGTGTGTGTGTGTGTGTGTGTGTGTGTGTGTGTGTGTGTGTGTGTGTGTGTGTGTGTGTGTGTGTGTGTGTGTGTGTGTGTGTGTGTGTGTGTGTGTGTGTGTGTGTGTGTGTGTGTGTGGTACTGTATGCATGAGTGTGTGGGTAGAGTCTATAGAGTGTGCATAGAGCCGGTGCAAAAGAGTCATTCCAAAAATAAAACGAGTAATAGTCGTAGAAGGCCTCTCAAATTTGGTGAGACGGTGCTCGTATCTAAACTGCATACTTGGAGAGATGATCCATTTGGCCAGAGCTGCCTGCTACACATGTACAGGTGCTTTTTTCACCTAACGTTGACTCAATCATTAGCTAACCTGAACAGGCCTCGCTCAAAGAGCAGCAGACTTTGCTTATGGGATCGTTTATTGTTCAGCCCCCTGTGTCAATGCAGCTCTACTTTGATGGCCTCTAATGGAAACGGGTTTGTCTCTCACAGTCCAAGCAAAATGGAAGCAATTTGAGCTGTCACATAACACATTGTCACATTGCAGACTCCCCGTCGTACTATGGGCATGACATTTAAAACATGCCAACTGTGGCACATTGGTTTTTGGTTAGAAATAGCTCAAATTAGCGGTTGTGTCACGTTCCTGACCTGTTTTCTCTTATTTTTGTATGTGTTTAGTTGGTCAGGGCGTGAGTTGGGGTGGGAATTCTATGTTATGTGTTTCTATGTTTGTTTAAATGGGTTGCCTGATATGGTTCTCAATTAGAGGCAGGTGTTTGACTTTCCTCTGATTGAGAACCATATTAAGGTAGGATGTTCTCACTGTTTGTTTATGGGTGATTGTATCTCGTGTCTGTATGTGTTACCACACGGGACTGTTTCGTTTGTGTAGTCTGTTCCTGTTCGTGCGTTCTTCGTGTTTATGTAAGTGCTCAAGTTCAGGTCTGTCTACGTCGTTTTGTTGTTTTGTAATTTTTCAAGTATATTTTCGTGTTAGTGTTCGTTTACGTCTTGTTAAATAAATTCATTAATGTCTTCATCACCCGCTGCGCCTTGGTCCAATCTCTCTCCGCAAGACGAACGTTACAGGTTGTTTGCATTGGCTAGT
The DNA here is from genome assembly GCF_045679555.1 of Salvelinus alpinus. Lineage (NCBI taxonomy): Eukaryota > Metazoa > Chordata > Actinopteri > Salmoniformes > Salmonidae > Salvelinus > Salvelinus alpinus. The sequence continues at coordinate 45,147,087 of NC_092108.1, read as the reverse complement.
ATAACAAAAGCCAAGGATGGATTACTGCCTCTCTTTGTCCATAGACTGCTTTCAAAGTTAGGAAACACATATGGACATTTATAATTTGTCTGAACTATCCCTTTAATCATGTTTTTACAAGTTTAAGTGACATTGGTTGTGTAGACCTATTCTCTGTCTGCCACAATAATGGTCCTTAGTGTTGATGTCAACATCAATGATGTCATGTTTAGGTATATATAGGTATATAGGGCTCATTGATGGCCTTCTAGTGTGCAGACGTGTGCAGACGTTTGTCTAAAATATGTCTGCTTGTTATCTGTAACAGATGGATGATATAGACTCCATGTTCACTGACCTGCTGGGAGAGATGGACCTTCTAACACAGGTGAGTTCTCACTGGGACCACTCTTATAAAACTACACTTCCCCTGATTCATCAGAAGTGTTTTCACCAGAAATGGATAAACCAGACATACGTCAGCAGCTGTGTAAAAGTAGTTTTTATTGAGACCCAGCAGTGTAGAGGTGTAACCCAGAGCCTACAGATGGAAATGAACCTTCGGGCTAGATCTGGAACATTTACAGAAGGTGTTGATTATTGTGCATTATCCCTGTCAAATAAATAAAATCAAGTAAAATGAATGACGAGAAACATTATCTGGGTTGAGAAATGGACACAAGCCACTGATTCTAAGGTCATGGCACCAAGGTGTCCTCAAGCACTTTGGCCCTCCATGACACTAGTATGTACAGTATGTGGCTTGCCAGATGAAACATTAGATGCCATTAATAGAATCCTGGCTAATACCTATGTGCATTGTACATTGTACTCAGCAGTAAACTCCTCTTAAAGGGGAAGTTCAGTATTTTACAACTTAATATTAGATGGTTCCTCACCGTGTAAGCAGTCAATGGGACCAGACAAACTGTAATCGATGGCTGGGTTGTCATTAAACAGCCACTACAAACTACAGCTAACTTGAGACACCGCTAGCTAACAATCAATGGAAGTGATAGGGGCAACCGAGCAAATCAAACAACTCAATATCTGGTTTGATGCTGCCATATCACTTCCATTGTTTTTTAGCTGCTAGCATTAGATAATGTTAGCTGTAGTTTGTAGTGGATGTAAAGAAAACCGAACTATGGATTACAGTTTCTCCTGGCCCATAGACTTCTTTCAGGGTGAGGAACCATAAAATACAGAACATCCCCTTTAATGAATGTAGCTCTAAGAACAGGAGTAGTAATTAGACCAAATGGCATTACATTTAAATCGAACTCTAAGGAATGGGTATTTATGCCAATTCAACTTCATATTGGCAGCCATCCTTTTGGAGAGCCACAAATATTGTGTCACTGTCTACAGTCTTATGCAAATTAGGAAGATAACCATTTTGATTAGAATAATCATTCATCCTGAACTTAAGAGGATCAAATGTTTTCAAATTTGACCATGATTGGATTGATATATAATTTGGATTACTTTCTGGGAGCATGGAGACCAACAGACCTCAGAATCCATCCAGGGTTTCCTACCCCATGACTCGAAGGGCTAAACGTTTCATTGAGCATGGCTTCGAACATGGAAACATATGTTTCTCTCTATATTCATCAAGGTTCAGTTATGTGCCAGGGGAGATCTTATGCAGGTCAGCAGGTCACCCAGTTCTATAGACTGTTTATGATAGAGTGCATTTGGAAAGTCTTCAGACCCCTTGACTTTTACCACATTTGTTACGTTACAGACTTATTCTAAAAGTTATTAAATAAAACATTTTCCTCATCAATCTACACACAATACACCATAATGACAAAGTGAGAACAGGTTTTTAAACACTTTTTCAAATAAAAAATAAAGAACAGAAATACTTTATTTACATAAGTATTCAAACCCTTTGTTGTGAGACTCAAAATTGAGCTCAGGTGCATCCTGTTTCCATTGATTATTCTGGAGATGTTTCTACAATTTGATTGGAGTCAACCTGTGGTAAATTCAATTGACTGGACATGATTTGGAAAGGCACACAACTGTCTATATAAGGTCCCATAGTTGACAGTGCATGTCAGAGCAAAAACCAAGCCATGAGGTTAAAGGAATTGTCCGTAGAGCTCAGAGACACGATTGTGTCGAGGTACAGATCTGGGGAAGGGTACCAAAACATTTCTGCAGTATTGAAGGTCCCCAAGACCACAGTGGCCTCGATCACTTTTAAATGGAAGAAGTTTGGAACCACCAAAACACTTCCTAGAGCTGGCCACCCGGCCAAACTGAGCAATTGGGGGAGAAGGGCCTTGGTCAGGGAGGTGACCAAGAACCCGATGGTCACTCTGACAGAGCTCCAGAGTTCCTCTGTTGTGATGGGCGAACCTTCCAGAAGGACAACCATCTCTGCAGCACTCCACTAATCAGGGCTTTATGGTAGAGTGGCCAGACGGAAGCCACTCCTCAGTAAAAGGCACATGACAGCACGCCTGGAGTTTGCCAAAAGGCACCTAAAGGACTTTTAGACCATGAGAAACAAGATTCTCTGGTCTGATGAAACCAAGATTGGACTGGAGGAAACCTGGCACCATCCCTACGGGGAAGCAGTGTGGTGTCAGCATCATGCTGTGGGGATGTTTTTCAGCGGCAGGGACTGGGAGACTAGTCAGGATCGAGGCTAAGATAAATGGAGCAAAGTACAGAGAGATCCTTGATGAAAACCTGCTACCAGAGTTCTCAGGGCCTCAGACTGGGGTGAAGGATCAACTTCCAACAGGACAACAACCCTAAGCACACAGCCAAGACAACGCAGGAGTGGCTTCGGGACAAGTCTCTGAATGTCCTTGAGTGGCCCAGCCAGAGCCCGGACTTGAACCCAATCGAACACCAGAGGAGCTAATGCAAGTCTTCAGGTCTCAACCAAGATTACAGAACTATTTCTGTTTCAAATGCAGGGGTGCACAATATCAGGCCCTTGAGTTCTGCAGTTCTATTGATTTGCATATCAAGGCATCTTACCTTTCTGTTTTTGTAGCTAATTACTGCCAATATACAGTAAACCGCCACATAAAAAAATACTATGGTATAATGACTATAGTATTCACTGTAGATTTTTTGCACAAAAACACTACAGTGAATACTTAGTATTTTTAGTAGTGTACTACAGTCCCTAAAAACACTACAGTAAATATAAAGTATAATACAATCTGCAAAAACCATACATTCGTTACTTTAGTATATACTACAGTTTTACAGTATTTTTTATACTTCAGATATTTCAGGGTTTTTTTCTCATACATTTGCAAACAAATTACAAACTGTTTTTGCTTTGTCATTATGGGGTATTGTGTGTAGAGTGATGAGGGAAAATGTTATGTAATCAATTTTAGAATAAGGCTGTAACGTCACAAAATGTGGAGAAAGTGAAGTGGTCTGAATACTTTCCGAATCCACTGTGTATGATTCGCCTGGAATTGCCTGCTGGTGACGTTTATTAAAATATGACATATCAGATGAAATAATCACTTTCCTATGATATCACATCATCACCATAGTGCAGTAGTTGTTTTTTTGCATTCGAAGTATAAGGTTTGAATTTTGACTGTGTTCTGCACAGCTTAGAAATGTGGCTTCTGAGATGGTCCTTGAAGAGGGTTTTCTTAGAATGAATGTAAAAATGTTGCAAATATTGTTGTAGTGTTCTCTATCTGTATTAGTGTTATGTAAAACATACAATTTCTTTCTGGTTCTGAACTAAAATCTCTGTATGCCAACTCTTCATCTGAAACCATTTTTTGACAGAGTCTTGGGTACGAAATGGAGCCCTCAGAAATGTCATCCAGCTCACAGAGAGAAAACAACTTCTCTATTGGGTTCACAGATTTGAACGGTGAGAAACATAATGCAACACGACATCAGCAAACAGTGGACATTTTATCTTGACACAATAAGACCCAAGGGGGTGTGGTATATTGGCCATATACCACAAACTCAGAGGTCCCTTATTGCTATTATAAACTGGTTACCAACATAAATAGTACAGTAAACAAGCATTTTTACATCGTACCTGTGGTATACAGTTGAAGTCGGAAGTTTACATACACTTAGGTTGGAGTCATTAAAACTAGTTTTTCAACCACTCCACAAATTTATTGTTAACAAACTATAGTTTTGGCAAGTCGGTTAAGACATCTACTTCGTGCATGACACAAGTAATTTTTCCAACAATTGTTTACAGACAGATTATTTCACTTATAATTCACAATTCCAGTGGGTCAGAAGTTTACACACACTAAGTTGACTGTGCCTTTAAACAGCTTGGAAAATTCCAGAAAATTATGTCATGGCTTTAGAAGCTTCTGATAGGCTAATTGACATCATTTGAGTCAATTGGAGGTGTACCTGTGGATGTATTTCAAGGCCTACCTTCAAACTCAGTGCCTCTTTGCTTGACGTTATGGGAAAATCAAAAGGAATCAGCCAAGACCTCCGAATTTTTTGGGGACCTCCACAAGTCTGGTTCATCCATGGGAGCAATTTCCAAATGCCTGAAGGTACCACGTTCATCTGTACAAACAATAGTACGCAAGTATAAACACCATGGGACCACGCAGCCGTCATACCGCTCAGGAAGGAGACGCGTTCTGTCTCATAGAGATGAACGTACTTTGGTGCGAAAAGTGCAAATCAATCCCAGAACAACAGTAAAGGACCTTGTGAAGATGCTGGAGGAAACAGGTACAAAAGTATCTATATCCACAGTAAAACGAGTCCTATATTGACATAACCTGAAAGGCCGATCAGCAAGGAAGAAGCCACTGCTCCAAAACCGCCATAAAAAGCCAGACTACGGTTTACAACTGCACATGGGGACAAAGATCTTACTTTTTGGAGAAATGTCCTCTGGTCTGATGAAACAAAAATAGACCTGTTCGGCCATAATGACCATTGTTAGGTTTGGAGGAAAAAGGGGGAGGCTTGCAAGCCGAAGAACACCATCCCAACCGTGAAGCACAGGGGTGGCAGTATCATGTTGTGGGGGTGCTTTGCAGCAGGAGGGACTGGTGCACTTCACAAAATAGATGGCATCATGAGGTAGGAAAATTATGTGGATATATTGAAGCAACATCTCAAGACATCAGTCAGGAAGTTAAAGCTTGATCGCAAATGGGTCTTCCAAATGAACAATGACATCAAGCATACTTCCAAAGTTGTGGCAAAATGGCTTCAGGACAACAAAGTCAAGGTATTGGAGTGGCCATCACAAAGCCCTGACCTCAATCCCATAGAAAATTTGTGGGCAGAACTGAAAAAGCGTGTGCGAGCAAGGAGACCTACAAACCTGACTCAGTTACACCAGCTCTGTCAGGAGGAATGGGCCAAAATTCACCCAACTTATTGCGGGAAGCTTGTGGAAGAATACCCAAAACGTTAGACCAGAGTTAAACAAAGTAAAGGCAATGCTACCTAATACTAATTGAGTGTATGTAAACTTCTGTCTCACTGGGAATGTGATGAAAGAAATAAAAGCTGAAATAAATCCTTCTCTCTACTATTATTCTGACATTTCACATTCTTAAAATAAAGTGCTGATCCTAACTGACCTAAGACAGGGAATTCTTACTCTGATTAAATGTCAGGATTTGTGAAAAACTGAGTTTAAATGTATTTGGTTAAGGTGTATGTAAACTTCCGACTTCAACTGTATATAAGCAATAAGGCCTGAGGGAGTGTGGTACACGACTAATATTTCACGGCTATGGGCTGTTCTTTGGCACGACGCAAGCCAATCAGCATTCAGCCATTAGCCGTGGTATTTTGGCCATGTACCACAAGTTCCCGAGGTGCCTTATTGCTATTGTAAATTGTTTCCAAACGTAATTAGAGCAGTAAAAATGTATGTTTTGTCATACCCGTGGTATACGGTCTGACATCAGCCAATCAGCATTCCTCGGCTCAAACCACTTTTCTAGCTATGCCAGGCAAAGAACTGGCATCATCAGCTGCATATGGACGTATCCAAATGAATGTCAATAGAAAACAGCTTAAACAAATGCAAATGCAGCTACTTTGCTGTTGTTTAATATTGAACATCAATGAAAATGTTTCATTTCTACCAGTAAATGTGTACTTTAGTATTGTTTTCTTTGGCAACTGTGGTATTTGCGGATGAACGCCTTCGTTCTGTACTTTACCTTGGAAAAAGGAACTACGCAAAGGGACTCGGCTCCGCCTCATCATGCTTCGTCGTCCATTATTTCCAAGGTACAATCTTAGAAAAAAAAGGTGCTATCTAGCACCTAAACGGGTTCTTCAGCTGTCTCCATAGGAGAACACGTTGAAGAACCCTTTTTGGTTCCATGTAGAACCCTTTCCACAGAGGGTTCTAACTGGAACCCAAAAGGGTTTTCCTATGGGAACTGCAGAAGAACCCTTTTGGAACCCTTTTTCTAAGAGTGTAATGTACAGAACGTCTGCATTTGTCCCTTACATATACATATGGCTGAAATACTGTTTCAGCCAATTAGCATCGAGGACCCAAACTACCTGGTTTACAATTAGAGTTGATGCATATGACAAATATTTTAAGTCCTGCTTGCCAATAGCAACCTTATTAAGCATATTTCACAAGTACATGAGTGAGAATGGTAAAAGTATTCATAAGAAGGGAAGTGATTATGTTATCACGTCTTATCACTAGTTGATAAGACAAACCCCTCATTTCCCATCTTCCTCTCTGGCAGAATCTCTAAATGAGCTAGAGGATCATGACCTGGACGCTCTGATAGCTGATCTGGGGTCAGATTTGGCGGAGACAGAGGAGAGACTGAACGCAACCAAGACGGGACATGTCCACACACAGCAGCACAAGTCTGGCTATTCCACCCAACAGCAAAATGTCCGAGCACCTATCTCCTTGTCCCAAATGTCATCGCTGGCGTCCTCCTCATCCTCTCTACCTCCTGAACCCCCCAAACCACTTCCACCGGTAACTGGGACTGTGTAACCCTAGGCGTTAGCCAGGGGAGCTAATGCAAGTCTTCAGGTCTCAACCAAGATTACAGAACTATTTCTGTTTCAAATGCAGGGGTGCACAATATCAGGCCCTTGAGTTCTGCAGTTCTATTGATTTGCATATCAAGGCATCTTACCTTTCTGTTTTTGTAGCTAATTACTGCCAATATACAGTAAACTGCCACATAAAAAAAATACTATGGTATAATGACTATAGTATTCACTGTAGATTTTTTGTACAAAAACACTACAGTGAATACATAGTATTTTTAGGGACTGTGGTGTACTACAGTCCCTAAAAACACTACAATAAATATAGGTTATAATACAATCTGCAAAAACCATACATTCATTACTTTAGTATGTACTACAGTTTTACAGTATTTTTATACTAAGGTGTATTAAAATACTGTAAAATAGCAGTATATACTAAAGTAATGAATGTAGGGTTTTTGCAGATTGTAGTACACTGAAGTATTTACTGTAGTGTTATTGCGGACATCAGTGTAGTATTTACTATGGTGTATTTGTTTTATTATCTTTGACATAGAAGTGGAGGCTTTCTCCTTCAGGAAACCTACTGGAGAAATGCTAAAATAGCAAATTTTCCAAAACCTGTAGCTAGGTATGACTGAGGTCTGAACGGATAGTTCTATGAACGGATAGTTCAGAGCCTCTGCTCTTTTCTATAAAGTGTATGGAACACAACATATGTTCTATACTCTGCATGTAGGTTTCTCAGTTATGGGTGGCACGAATTGCGAATGAGCGGGGCATATGCAAATAAGATACAGTAGTATTTACTATAGTAAAAAACTTTTTTTTTGCGGACTAGTGTTTTTGCTGACATTACTGTAGTATTTACTACAGTGTTCTTTTGGTTAATACTGTAGTATTTACTATAGTATTTTTCAGTATACTACATCATTCTATAGTAAGTACTACACATGATCGAGGGATACTACAGTGTGTAGTATGGTATTCTACAGTACACTACAGTTTACTATATAATTCTACTGTAAGGACTGTAGTTTTCTATAGTAAACTGTAGTATTTTTTCATGTGGGTGTAGCACTTTTTCACATTCCTGCTGCTCAAACAGTATACTAACATTTTTCCAGGGAGAGGCCGAAGCACAAGCCAAAACGGACAAAATCAAGCTGGCTCTGGAGAAGCTAAAAGAGGCCAAAGTTAAGAAGGTATATTGGGTTGATTTCACTAAACCGGCTATAACCGCTTCACATTGTGAGGATTTGAGCTACCCCTATATCATGCAAAGCACTTTGAGTTGGAGAAAAATGCTACATGCCAATGTTTCTCGTAATCATTGTTTATTACTAGAATGGCAATCCCCATTTAAGTCAACATTCTGTGATGGGTGGGCCAGCAGTCATATTGAGTGTACTCAATAAGTACTTATATTTCAATGGCTATTTGTATGTACCTCCTGGTAGTTGGTAGTGAAGGTAATGATGAGTGATGGCAGCTCCAAGACACTGATGGTGGACGAGAGACAGACGGTCAGGGACGTGATGGATAATCTGTTTGAGAAGACCCACTGTGACTACAGCACGGACTGGAGCCTGTGTGAGACCAACCCCGAGCTGCAGACTGGTGAGAATCATACACACCAGACCTTGGTTCAGGTGGTATTTGTTTTCTGTCAAACACTTTGAGCATTTGAGTGAGCCCGGCTGAAGTGCCAGTTGGGTCAGGTTTTCACTTTTTGGGTTCTTCCATTGGTTCCATTGCACCAAGCAAGCTCAATCAAGCGCAGTCAAGGTACACTATATATACAAGAGTATGTGGACACCCCTTCAAATGAGTGGATTCAGCTATTTCAGCCACACCCGTTGCCGACATATTGTATAAATCGAGTACATAGCCATGCAATCTCCATAGACAAACATTGGCAGTAGAATGGCCTTACTGAAGAGCTCGGTGACTTTCAACGTGGCACCGTCATAGGATGCCGCCTTTCCAACAAGTCAGTTTGTCAAATATCTGTCCTGCTAGAGCTGCTGATATTGTGAAGTGGAAATATCTAGGCGCAATAACGTCTCACAAAATGGGACCGCCGAGTGCCGAAGTGCGTAGTGCGTAAAAATCATCTGTCCTCGGGTTACAACACTCACGACCGAGTTCCAAACTGCCTCTGGAAGCAACGTCAGCACAATAACTATTCGTCAGCAGCTTCATGAAATGGGTTTCCATGGCCGGGCAGCCACACACAAGCCTAAGATCACCATACGCAATGCCAAGCGTCGGCTGGAGTGGTATAAAGCTCGCCACCACTGGACTCTGGAGCAGTGGAAACACGTTCTCTGGAATGATGAATCACGCTTCACCATCTGGCAGTCTGATGGATGAATCTGGGTTTGGCGGATGCCAGGAGAACGCTATCTGTCCAAATGCATAGTGCCAACTGTAAAGTTTGGTGGAGGAGGAATAATGGTCTGGGGGTGTTTTTTATGGTTCGGGCTAGGCCCCTTAGTTCCAGTGAAGGGAAATCTTAATGCTACAGCATGCAATGAAATTCTAGGCGAAGAGGACTGGCCAGCCCTCAGAGACTGGTTCCTCTCTAGGTTTCTTCCTTGGTTCCTGCCTTTCCTGGGAGTTTTTCCTAACCACTGTGCTTCTACATCTGCATTCCTTGCTGTTTTGGGGTTTTAGGCTGGGTTTCTGTGTAAGCACTTTGTAACATCTGCTGATGTAAAAAGGTTGATTTGATTTGTGCTTCCAACTTTGTGGCAACCATTTATGGAAAACCTTTCCTGTTTCAGCATGGCAATGCCCCTGTGAAAAAAGCAAGGCCCATATCGAAATGGTTTGTCTATCGGTGTGGAAGAACGAGCAGGTGTCCACATATGTTTTGTAATTTAGTGTACTTTGGGTATGATTTAAGATATGACATTGTATGATTGATGTATATCATTTTCATAAAGAAATGAGGCTCCTCTTTTGTTCTCAATGCAGAAAGAGGGTTTGAAGACCATGAATATCTAGTGGAGCCTCTTTCTGCATGGACACGAGACAGTAAAAACCAAATCATTTTCCTTCTGAGACCCAACAAATATCTCTTCTTCAAGGACCCCCAGGTGAGTACAGTAGACAACTGGGCACCAAACATTAAGCACCAAACGGAAGAAAATAGACTGAATCAGGGAGAAATTACCTGGACTTATCCCCCCCCCAAAAAAACATATTTTTTGTTTTCTGTTGCAAGCTCTTTAAAACGTTTTCCGTTGCGTGCCCATATGAACATGACCCAGAGTTCACACAAAATAGTGCAGTTAACTGTGCTTTCTAATTTAAGTCAATGATCTGTCTCTACTTCTGCCAACTTTTTACCAAACAAAAGAGTGGTTTAAGTTGAGATAAACTGGCAACCAAGCTCTTTGTTTTAGTTCCATTATTTATATCCTTGTGCTGACATTGTCTTTTCACTTTTTTTTCACGTCAACTTCAAGATATTCTACCTATGGAAGAAAGACCAAAAATGTATTAAAGAGATAAAAGAAAGGCATAAGGAACTTCTGCTAAAGGTGAGTTATCACAAACACACCTGTAGTCTTCTCTGTAGCCTATACAGTACACACATTTACTGTACCAATATTTTGTTGGTGTTCTCCTTCCTCTTGAGAAAATCAGGCTTATCTAAACCCTTAAACACTTCCAAAAACCGTATTTTTTATTTCTGAATCCAGGAAAATTTTGATGGGCCTTCTCTCATCGTCCCAGACCTGGAGGGGCTGCTGTATCTGAGAGAGGATGGGAAGAAATCGTGGAAACGTCGCTACTTCCTGCTCAGGGCATCTGGGATATATTATGTGCCTAAAGGAAAGACAAAGGTACAGGAAGTGAAAGGAGTACCAAGGCACTCTAAATATAATTTATTAAAATGCATTTATTTGTATGGCATGTTCAATGGAAACAAAGATTATGAACCCAGATGCGTTTCGGCTGCATGTCCTTCGTCACAGCAAGTTGAGTAAACATCTTGTCAATACATAGTCTTGCACATACAGTATATTGTATAGGCAGTTTATGAACTAATATAAAAACGTATAGTATTCAGACCCCTTGACTCTTTCCACATTTTGTTACATTACAGCCTTATTCTAAAATTGATTACATTTTTTTAAATCCTCATCAATCTACACACAATACAATGGCAAAGACTTCTACAAATATATTAAAAATAAAAAACAGAAATACCTTATTTACATAAATATTCAGACCCTTTGCTATGAGACTCAAAATTGAGCTTAGGTGCATCCTGGGGATGTGAACAAGAACCCGATGGTCACTCTGACAGAGCTCCAGAGTTCCTATGTGGAGATGGGAGAACCTTCCAGAAGGACAACCATCTCTGCAGCACTCCACCAATCAGGCATTTATTGTAGAGTGGCCAGACGGAAGCCGCTCCTCAGTAAAAGGCACATGACAGCCAGCTTGGAGTTTGCCAAAAGGCACTTAAAGTACTTTTAGACCATGAGAAACAAGATTCTCTGGTCTGATGAAACCAAGATTGAACTGTTTGGCCTGAATGCAAAGCGTCACGTCTAGAGGAAACCTGGCACCATCCCTATGGTAAAGCATTGTGGTGGCAGCATCATGATGTGGGAATGTTTTTCAGTGGCAGGGACTGAGAGACTAGTCAGGATCGAGGCAAAGATGAATTGAGCTAAGTAACTCTGCAGCACTCCTCCAATCAGGCATTTATGGTACAAACAGTGTCGTTATTCCCGCCGCAAGGCAATCAAACAAGACAAATTTCAGTGTGGAGACAAAGTGGAGTCGCAATTCAACGGCTCAGACACGAGATGTATGTGGCAGGGTCTACAGACAACCATGGACTACAAAAGGAAAACCAGCCACGTCACGGACACCAACGTCTTGCTTCCAGACAAACTAAACACCTTCTTTGCCCGCTTTGAGGATAATACAATGCCACCGACGCGGCCCGCTACCAAGGACTGTGCTCACTCCTTCTTCGTGGCCTACGTGAGTAAGACATTTAAACGTGCTACGTGCTACCACTACCCCCAGCATCCCTAGCTGCGCCCTCAGAGCATGTGCAGACCAGCTGGCTGGTGTGTTTACGGACATATTCAATCTCTCCCTATCCCAGTATGTTGTCCCCACATGCTTCAAGATGGCCACAATTGTTCCTGTACCCAAAAAGGCAAAGGTAACTGAATTAAATTACTATCGCCCCGTAGCACTCACTTCTGTCATCGTGAAATGCTTTGAGAGACCGGTCAAGGATCATATCACCTCCACCTTACCTGTCCTCCTAGACCCACTTCAATTAGCTTACCGCCCCAATAGGTTCACAGACGATGCAATCGCCATCACACTGCACATTGCCCTATCCCATCTGGACAAGAGGAATACCTATATAAGAATGCTGTTCATTGACTATAGCTCAGCATACAACACCATAGTACCCTCCAAGACCATCATCAAGCTCGATGCCCTGGGTCTCAACCCCGCCCTGTGCAATTGGGTCCTGGAATTCCTGACGGGCCGCCCCCGAAAAGTATCTGAATGTCCTTGAGTGGCCCAGCCAGAGCCCGGACTTGAACCCGATCGAACATCTCTGAAGAGACCTGAAAATAGCTGTGCAGCGACGCTCCCCATCCAACCTGACAGAGCTTGAGAGAATCTGCAGAGAAGAATGGGAGAAACTACCCAAATACAGGTGTGCCAAGCTTGTAGTATCATACCCAAGAAGACTCGAGGCTGTAATCGCTGCAAAAGGTCCTTCAACAAAGTACTGAGTAAAGGGTCTGAATACTTATGTAAACGTGTTATCAGTTTTTTTTATATATATATACATTTTCAAAAATGTATAAACAGTTTTTGCTTTGTCATTGTGTGTAGATTGATGATGGGGAAAAAACAATGTAATCCATTTTAGAACAAGGCTGTAACAACGTAACAAAATGTGGAAAAAGTCAAGGGGTCTGATTAGTTTCCGAATGCACTGTATATGTTGTGTCTGCAAAACGCTTAAAAACAATTGGCTCAGGAAGTCCACAGTGCACACAGTCATTCAAGTTGGGACTTTTCAGACTAAAACAGTAATCTATGAAATCCTTACTCACTGGATCTCCAATGATATGATCAATATCGTCGCTGTCTGATGAAAATCTAGGAACTCCATTTGTTACCAATTTTCATATTTTTTTTCTTCTTGAAAGCAGTAACAACCCTCAATGTACTCTGAACATTTCATGACTTCAGGACCAAGAAAATGTATGCAAAATAGTTTCTGAATTTCATAATTGTATGTTCGTTAATGGGAAAATATGGTAATTTTCACAATTTCCTGAAAAGTCTCTATTTTAGAGATAAGATGTTTTCATCAGACAGCAACGATATAACCTAAAGTCTACTTATTCAGGTTTTCTCATGTTTTTCTTCCTTGGCAGACATCCAGGGACCTGGCGTGCTTCATTCAACTTGACAAAGTCAATATCTACACCACCACTGATTACAAACAGAAATACAAAGCACCAACTGATTTCTGCTTCATCCTCAAGGTAGGCCATCCATCTTGGAGGAAAGATTAACAGATGTTATCAGTTTGTCACAGTGGACATTTGTCTTCTGCTCTTCTCCAATCGACTCGCTGAGGTAACTGACGGGGTAACACACACACACACACACACACACACACACACACACACACAAAGAACTGGGTGACCAAGAAGGAGAGTGATGGAGTGCTGCATCAGATGACCTGGCCTCCACATTCACCCGACCTCAACCCAATTGAGATGGTTTGGGATGAGTTGGACCGCAGAGTGAAGGAAAAACAGCCAACAAGTACTCAGCATATGTGGGAACTCCTTAAAGACTGTTGGAAAAGCATTCCAGGTGAAGTTGGTAGAGAGAATGCCAAGAGTGTGCAAAGCTATCATCAAGGCAAAAGGTGGCTACTGAATCTAAAATATATTTAGATTTGTTTAACACTTTTTTGGTTACTACGTGATTCCATATGTGTTATATCATAGTTTTGATGTTTTCACTATTATTCGACAATGTAGAAAATAGTAAAACTAAAGAAAAAGTATTGAATGAGTAGGTGTGTCCAAACTTTTGACTGGTACTGTACATTTAGAATACATTTCAAAGATAAGAACAATCTTAGCTGAGACTTAATCAAGGATTGTAACATTTTACCTGGGCAAGAAAGTTTAGAAATAGGGCGATAATTATTTAGGTCACAAGGGTCCCCACCTTTATGAAGGTGGAGTACATTGCCCGCCTTCAAAACCTTGGGGATAGTACCAGATAATCGTCATGTTAAAAAAATGGATAATGATTCAGCAATCAGGGGGGCTGTCACGTTCGTCGTAAGGATTGGACCAAGGTGCAGCGTTGTAAGCGTACATTTTCTTTATTCAATATGAACACCGAACAAAAACAACAAAAGCACAAACGAAACGTGAAGCTACTGGTGTGCACACAGGCAACTATCTGTAGACAAGATCCCACAAAACACAAAGGGGAAATGGCTGCCTAAATATGATCCCCAATCAGAGACAACGATAAACAGCTGTCTCTGATTGGGAAGCATACCAGGCCAACATAAACCATTAATCACCTAGATGACCCACCCTAGTCACTATCACGCCCCAACCAACATAGAGAATAAACAGCTCTCTATGGTCAGGGCGTGACAGGGGCAGAGAGCTGCAGCAGATATGGATATCAGACCTAGATTATTATTTTTTTTTACATCAATCTTAATCAAGGCATCTAGCACATCACAGGTAGTAAATTGTTGAAATGAAAACAAAGATTCACTAGAAGTTGAAGGGTTAACCATTGAGTCAGCTAGGGGCTGGCAGAGGTCAATTAAATCACAGTTTCTGTCAGATAAAAAGCCTGCTGAGAGAAAATTATTAAAAGCATCACTTATTCCATTCTTCTCAGTTATAATGCCAGAGTCAGACAGAACTTGCTTAGGCTGGGAAGAAATGTTCTAGAGCCAACTCAGGGTCAGTAATACAGGAGAGTGGCTAAATCAGAATGGAACATGTAACGTAAAAACACTCGAGGAGAACTTTTTAAACTTGGTCCATCTTAATTAAACAAGGATTAGTATGTTTCTGTACTATACTATGGGACAATGATCACTGAGATCATATGCAAGTACTAAACAAATATTTATGGGGGTTATTAGTGAGAATTAAATCAGTCAATGAGTTAACAGGGTTTCTCCCATTTAGCCGTGTGCATTTTGAGATCAATTGAGTCAGATTCAAATCAATGCATATACTTTTAAATTGATCTGTGGCCGGGGATAGCCAACCCAGACTCAAATCCCCTCAAATCACCAACTCCGAGGACAAGAAATGTGTTAAACACTCGGCTATACCACCAGTAACGTCCGCCATGGCAGCAGGGGGGCGGTAAATCCCATTAACAAATAAATGTGTATTCTAGTTTATGGACACATCTACAACCAGGAGCTCAAATTTATTGGGAACAGAAATATCTAAAGATTGGCACTCCATGAAATTAGATTTGACATATATGGCCACTCCTCCCCTTTCTGTAATCTGTCACACCTAAATACATGATAATAATTTACTTCAATGTCTTTATCAGATACAGAACCATTTAACCATGTTTCTGAGAGAACCAGAATGTCAGGACAAATGTCAATTGTGTCCATTCTTTCAATCATACTTCGCACATTTAGGTGCATTAGCCCAAGCCCCCTACTAGAATTAAAGTCCGGGGGGTATTCAGCTCATTCCCATAAGAGCTGACAGGCATAGGGTCATCTGCAGCTATTTGTTGAGTGAGCTGAGACTTTGCCAAGGTCCCTGGGCAACCACATGAGAGCAGAGTAGACTGAGCATTTGACAGACATCCCTCAAGTCACTGGATGCAGGGGCTGGAGTGGGAACTGGGAGAGCAGTGTTGGCAGAGCTCAGTCCACCCTGATGAAGCTCCTGCCAATGCTCCATTATGGGTGTGCACAGGAGGCATTGGTGTGGCTCCTGTTGCAGGGTTGGGGCTGCCATGGGGGGAAGAAGTGTCCCAGGCATGTCCTGGGGATGGGAGTAGGGAAGGTAACCAAAACTAGCTTGGGGGGGAGGTTGTAGGGGGAATTGAGGGTGGTGTGGAGGGCAGTGTGACTGGCAAAGCTCAAAACTCTCAGCACATGAGGGCTGATGATGTGAATGATACATGGTGTGGACTGCATCATGTGGTGCACTACCCTCAACAGTGTTTTGCCACACCCTAGGGTAGTGGTCGGTGCTGTGTAGAGCTGGGCAGTTGAGGTGGGCCTGGTCTGGTAGAGCTGTGCTGTGCTGTGATGGGTCTGGTAGAGCTTTGCTGAGGCGGGCCTGGTCTGGTAGAGCTGTGCTGAGGCGGACCTGGTCTGGCAGTATGAGAAGGAGGTTGTAGTGGGAATTGAAGAGGGTGGTGTGGAGGGCAGTGTGACCACCGATGCTCCAAACTGTGCATGGGGCCTCTGACTGTTTGCGGCTTGGGCATAGCTCAGTCTATCTGCATGCAGTTCCTGGGAGATAAGTGGTGTAGGGTGGTGTGGGGGTCAGTGTTGCTGGCTGTTCTTCTATCTCTATAAGGCTCAGGTCTAAAGGAGTGTCTTATTTGTCTCATGGAGTTGGTGGGTGAGGTGGACTGGCCACATTGTCTTAAAGACAGTGCAGGCTGAGGGTGGAATAGTGGGCCATAGCACACAGTCCCGAGAAAGGCTGGCATTTACCCTCTGGATGGTGGCATTATTGGAAGTCTCTCCTCTGGAGCAGGGTAGATATTACTATCTTTGCAAGGGGTAAGATGGTGGAGGCCCTGTCTATCAGTCCCCTTAGTGATGTGGCCACCCTCTCCTGTTGGGCACGCAGGTCATTGGTCCCCAGGTGTGAATGATGATATGGCTTGGTGAGCAAGCTGGGCCACAGTCATGAGCTCCATAGCTCTCAATTCAACTAAATTTCAATGCAAGGGGCTTTATTGGCATGGGAAACATACGTTAACATTGCCAAAGCAAGTGAAGTAGATAATATACAAAGTGAAATAAACAATAAAAATTAACAGTAAACATTACACTCACAGAAGTTCCAAAAGAATAAAGACATTACAAATGTCGTATTATGTATATGTACAGCGTTGTAACGATGTGCAAATGGTTAAAGTACAAAAGGGAAAATAAATAAACATAAATATGGGTTGTATTTACAATGGTGTTTGTTCTTCACCGGTTGCCCTTTTCTTGTGGCAACAGGTTACAAATCTTGCTGCTGTGATGGCACACTGTGTTATTTCACCCAGTAGCTCTCTCTGTTGTGGGGCACCATAACTTTGACACCTTTTTATTTGGGAAAAGTTGATTCTCTATATAAACTTTCCATTTGAGTCCATCATTAATATAATGTCTGGTTTTTCGTCAAGTCTATGGAGGATGGCAGGAGTGATGGGAGTAATTACAGGCCGTGAGATGGGCATGGAGAGGGTCAGCTGGGTTGGTGCATTTGTTGGTTGGGTTGGTAGGTGGGTTCTGACTCAGCTGTTGGCCTGGTCCTGCGTTTTTGTGTGACTCTTTGTAGATGGATGGTGGTGGCTGAGAAATTCCTGCCTTAGCTCATGTACTGTAACTCCTTCTGGAGGTCGTGCATGTGGCTGGTGTTGTCTGTGCTGGACAGTTCCTCTCTAAGACTGCGCACGTCCATCCCGAGAGCCTGGTTGTCCTCAACATTTTTCATTGCACACTGCAGCTCCTGGATCTCACCCCTATGCTGACGCACCAGGCTGATCTCCTCCTCTATATGATGCAGGTGTCACGTGTGAGAGAGGCGTGCTCAGGGCTGTGTCTGCTGCATGCGAGGGAGGGAGAGGGACACTGGGGACTACATACTGGGGCACAGAGGGAGTGGAGGCTGTTGTAGGTAGTGACAGTGGAGCGGTTGTAAGTTCAGCAAGAAGAGGTTTTATTTGGTCGAAGTAGTAAACAAATTGAGCCAGACTGGCCTCCGAACCTTGATCCATCACAGTGCCGTTGTTATGAATATGAATGTTACATTTGGGGGTGGAATCAATGTACAGTTGCCTCATTGTTCTGTTTTCTGACATTTTATGCCCTTATGGAGAGGTGTGTGCCAAGCATTAGGATCATCCGTGTAGAACAGAAGGTCTCCTTTTATTTCCTTGTTTACTTTTAGGATGAAGTCTGCCCTCAGAGTCTCTGGGGTTTCTCTTCTCTTAGTAATTTCTTTCAATATTGGTTGCTTAATATTTATGTCAGTTACTTGCAGAACCATGTCTGACAATTATCTGTTTTTAAAGGTACATTATAGAAGTTAACTTAAGTTGCTGTTTACCTTGAATTTTAGCGTATATTTAAACTGTATGGTTCATAACAACATATAACCACAATTGTTTTCTGTCCATTTTGGAGAAAAACATTCTTCCTCACCAGTGTCCCTAAACTCTTAGAAAAAAGGGTTCCAAAAGAATTCTTCAGCTGTCCCCATAGAAAGAACCCTTTTTGGTTCCAGGGAGAACCCCTTTTGGTCCACGTAGAACTCTCTGTGGAAAGGGGCCTACATGGAAGCCTAAAGGGTTCTACCGGGAACCAAAAAATATTATTCAAAGGGTTCTCCTATGGGGACAGCCAAAGAACCATTCTAGGTTCTAGATAGCTCCTTTGTTTCTAAGTGTAAAGCCAAAAAGTTAGTAAAAAAAATAGTTTATCTTCAAATTTGATTTCAAACAGGCAACAAAGTTATGGTTCAAATTAGGGCCTTTATTTTTTACTCGTCATTTATTGTGTGTATGAGAATGTTCAGACATTCTTAACATGAATGAGAAAGGTTCTTAATGTGAGAGGGTTTGAGAACATGGAAGTGCAACCCACATGGACCCACATGGATGTAAGCATTTCGTTGGACAGTGTACACCACGTGTATCCTGTACGTACGACTAATCAAACTTGAAACACGGTAGTGCAATACAAATAGCGCTCCTCTAATGGCTTGACTCATGTGAGCATTGGCTGCCCCCTGTTGTCTCTTTGATGAACTACAACAACAAAAATACTGGACTACTTGAACAAAGACGGAGCACTGAATCAAGCATCAATACAGTATTTTGCGACAGACATTGCACGCACAGCAGATGCTGCTCTAAGAGCAGAGATTACCATCAATGCCATTTGTTCTGTTCTTTTCCCTTCAGCATCCTCAGATCCAGAAGGAGTCCCAATACATCAGATTCCTGTGTTGTGATGATGAGCTCACTCTCTCCCTCTGGGTCAACTCCATCAGAGTAGCCAAGGTCAGGCTTTATTAATACTCTTTTCCCACTATCTTGCCAACCTGAGCTGTACTGTGCTGGCTCAGTTATTAGTTGTATTCCTTTCACATTATTCTTTCCAGCATGGTCCTAGCAACTCCCACATGAAAAAATACTATAGTATACTATGGTATAAATACTATAGTATTCATAGTGAATACTGTAGTATTTGCAGTTAACTATAGCATAAATACTCTGTTAAAAGAAAACGGTGGTATAATACTATAGTAAGTATAATACTATAGCAATTAATGTAGTATTTTTGCAGATTGTAGTATACTGTAGTATTTACTGTTGTGTTTTTGCGGAGATTGCTGTAGTATTTAGTATAGTGTTTTTGTTTTATCATCTTTGACATGCTAAAAGAGCAGATTTCCACAATCTGTAGGTAGGTAGGACTGGGTCATTTTTGTATTAGATTTTTTGTACATTTCTTCACAGGTAAAATGGCACAAGTTAAAATTCAATAATCATTCATTTAAAAAATAGAGAGAATCAGTCCGTTGGTCAGTCAGTCCACAACATGTCTGCTTCTTTGTGTTGGGGAAGGGGTGGGATCTGGGCTGGCAGTTGCTGGATGGAGGTGGCAGTTGTGGTTAGTCGGTGCTGTGTCCAGAGTTGTTGCCTGTGTTGGGGCTGGGACCGGGACTGGAAGTCGTGCTGAGGTTGAAAACTGGGGGGGGCAGGAACCGGGAACTGGGTCCGGATCTGGGTCTGTAGAGGGGAGGAGGACAACTTGAGAAGCAAGCACTTCCCAGTGATCTGCTCGCTCCAGATGAAGGTTAGATCTTTGATCCCACCTCCGCGCTTCTTCCGGTGTTCTGGTATGGGGGCTGGGTCTGGTGCTGGATCTGTAGCAGAGGTAGAACTAAGGTCTGAACAGAACTAGACAATAATTTGTGCCAGGTGTGATATCCCTCCTAAACAGCTCAGGCTAGTGTTCCTATCAACCCAGTAAGGCCAGCAGCCTAGTGTCTTTTTATTGGTATGTAACTGTAATGAATGTTGTATTGTCAACTTGTTGTCTACTGTATTTAAACACTACTTTAAACGTGTACTACAACAAAATTTCCCCATGGGGACAATGACAATGAGTTCAGAGCTTGTGCTCTTCTCTATAACCTGTAGGGAACACAACATATGGTATTTACTTGGCATGTAAGTTTCTCAGGTTCCATTTATCTAATATTAGGTTTTGGTTGAATATCTGATAACATTCAGTATCAAAAATATGCAAAAGTAGAGAAAATTCAAAAGGGGGGCAAATACTTTTTCACTGCACTGTATGTTGTGTGTACCTATTGTATCTATCTTTGTTTAGTATGGGGCCACCCTGTACAAGAACTACCAGATGGCAGTGAGGAGAGCATCAACGATCAGCTCCACTCTGCACCTGACTAGTCTGCCTGCCTCCAGCCCTTCCACACCTACTGTGCACAGAGGTGACACAATTACACACATACAGTTGAAGTCGGAAGTTTACATACACCTTAGCCAAATACATTTAAACTAATTTTCACAATTCCTGACATTTAATCCTAGTAAGAATCCTCTGTCTTAGGTCAGTTAGGATCACCACTTTATTTTAAGAATGTGAAATGTCAGAATAATAGTAGAGAGAATGATTTATTTCAGCTTTTATTTCTTTCATCACATTCCCAGTGGGTCAAAGGTTTACATACACTCAGTTAGTATTTGGTAGCATTGCCTTTAAATGATTTAACCTGGGTCAAACTTTTCAAGGCCTTCCACAAGCTTCCCACATAAGTTGGGTGAATTTTGGCCCATTCCTCCTGACAGAGCTGGTGTAACTGAGTCAGGTTTGTAGGCCTCCTTGCTTGCACACGCTTTTTCAGTTCTGCCCACAAATTTTCTATGGAATTGAGGTCAGGGCTTTGTGATGGCCACTTCAATACCTTGATTTTGTTGTCATTAAGCCATTTTGCCACAACTTTGGAAGTATGCTTGGAGTCATTGTCCATTTGGAAGACCCATTTGCGACCAAGCTTTAACTCCCTGACTGATGTTGCTTCAATATAGCCGCATAATTTTCCTTCCTCATGATTCTATCTATTTTGTGAAGTGCACCAGTCCCTCCTGCAGCAAAGCACACCCACAACATGATGCTGCCACCCCCGTGCTTCACGGTTGGGATGGTGTTCTTCAGCTTGCAAACCTCCCCCTTTTTCCTCCAAACATAACGATGGTCATTATGACCAGAGGACATTTCTCCAAAAAGTACGATCTTTGTCCCCATGTGCAGTTGCAAACTGTAGTCTGGCTTTTTATGGCGGTTTTGGAGCAGTGGCTTCTTCCTTGCTGAGCGGCCTTTCAGGTTATGTCGATATAGGACTCGTTTTACTGTGGATATAGATACTTTTGTACCCGTTTCCTCCAGCATCTTCACAAGGTCCTTTGCTGTTGTTCTGGGATTGGTTTGCACTTTTCGCACCAAAGTACGTTCATCTCTATGAGACAGAACGCGTCTCCTTCTTGAGCGGTATGACAGCTGCGTGGTCTCATGGTGTTTATACTTGCATACTATTGTTTGTACAGATGAACGTGGTACCTTCAGGCGTTTGGAAATTGCTCCCAAGGATGAACCAGACTTGTGGAGGTCTACAATTTTTTTTCTGAGGTCTTGGCTGATTTCTTTTGATTTCCCATGATGTCAAGCAAAGAGGCAGTGCGTTTGAAGGTAGGCCTTGAAATACATCCACAGGTACACCTCCAATTGACTCAAATGGTGTCAATTAGCCTATCAGAAGCTTCTAAAGCCATGACATAATTTTTTGCAATTTTCCAAGCTGTTTAAAGGCACAGTCAACTTAGTGTATGTAAACTTCTGACCCACTGGATGTCCTAACTGACTTGCCAAACTATAGTTTGTTAACAAGAAAATTTGAAGTGGTTGAAAAATGAGTTTTAATGACTCCAACATAAGTGTATGTAAACCTCCAACATCAACTGTACGCACATCCTTATGGGGACCAAAAATGTATTCCCTTTCAAAATCCTATTTTCCCTAAACCTTACCATAGCCCCTAACCTTAATCCTAACCCGAATTCTAATCCCTAAACCTAAAATAGCAATTTTCCTCCTGTCTGAATTGTGTTGTTTTAATATCCTTTTGAGGATTTCTGGTACCCATTAGGAGAGTTAAGCAAAAACCACACACAAATGGAATATAATATGGTCAACCCCAAAACATAATCTAAATAATAAATATTGTTTTCCTTTCCTCAGCAAATGGACACACCCCTCAGGAGGACCTTCCTGAACCTCCCCCATACTTTATTCCCCCGCCCCCTTCTGGTTGGGGCTCTGGGGTCTAGGGAAGGAGCTCCACCCCCTCAATGCACAACCAAGACAACCATATGACATTCTCAACCTACCTACAGACAGGCAGGCCCAGTCTACATGGACAATGCTTGCTGAAATACAACCCTCTGGAGGTGACGGGCCCTGCTCCAATAAAACACACCCTTCCTTCCTTGAAGTAACTGATCTGAAAATACATTATTGGACAATGGAATGTAGTGAAGACATTTCCAAACCATTGACTGAGGCGGCAGGTACAGTAGCCTAGTGGTTAGAGCGTTGGGCCAGGAACCAAAAGGTTGCTGGATCAAATCCCTGAGCTGACAAGGTAAAACAATCTGTCGTTCTGAACAAGGCAGTTAACCCACTGTTCCCTGGTAGGCTGTCATTGTAAATAAGAATTTGTTCTTAACTGACTTGCCTAGTTAAATAATATATACAGTGGGGAGAACAAGTATTTGATACACTGCCGATTTTGCAGGTTTTCCTACTTACAAAGCATGTAGAGGTCTGTCATTTTTATCATAGGTACACTTCAACTGTGAGAGACGGAATCTAAAACAAAAATCCAGAAAATCACATTGTATGATTTTTAAGTAATTAATTAGCATTTTATTGCATGACATAAGTATTTGATACATCAGAAAAGCAGAACTTAATATTTGGTACAGAAACCTTTGTTTGCAATTACAGAGATCATAGGTTTCCTGTAGTTCTTGACCAGGTTTGCACACACTGCAGCAGGGATTTTGGCCCACTCCTCCATACAGACCTTCTCCAGATCCTTCAGGTTTCGGGGCTGTCGCTGGGCAATACGGACTTTCAGCTCCCTCCAAAGATTTTCTATTGGGTTCAGGTCTGGAGACTGGCTAGGCCACTCCAGGACTTTGAGATGCTTCTTACGGAGCCACTCCTTAGTTGCCCTGGCTGTGTGTTTCGGGTCGTTGTCATGCTGGAAGACCCAGCCACGACCCATCTTCAATGCTCTTACTGAGGGAAGGAGGTTGTTGGCCAAGATCTCGCGATACATGGCCCCATCCATCCTCCCCTCAATACGGTGCAGTCGTCCTGTCCCCTTTGCAGAAAAGCATCCCCAAAGAATGATGTTTCCACCTCCATGCTTCACGGTTGGGATGGTGTTCTTGGGGTCGTACTCATCCTTCTTCTTCCTCCAAACACGGCGAGTGGAGTTTAGACCAAAAAGCTCTATTTTTGTCTCATCAGACCACATGACCTTCTCCCATTCCTCCTCTGGATCATCCAGATGGTCATTGGCAAACTTCAGACGGGCCTGGACATGCGCTGGCTTGAGCAGGAGGAACTTGCGTGCGCTGCAGGATTTTAATCCATGACGGCGTAGTGTGTTACTAATGGTTTTCTTTGAGACTGTGGTCCCAGCTCTCTTCAGGTCATTGACCAGGTCCTGCCGTGTAGTTCTGGGCTGATACCTCACCTTCCTCATGATCATTGATGCCCCACGAGGTGAGATCTTGCATGGATCCCCAGACCGAGGGTGATTGACCGTCATCTTGAACTTCTTCCATTTTCTAATAATTGCGCCAACAGTTGTTGCCTTCTCACCAAGCTGCTTGCCTATTGTCCTGTAGCCCATCCCAGCTTTGTGCAGGTCTACAATTTTATCCCTGATGTCCTTACACAGCTCTCTGGTCTTGGCCATTGTGGAGAGGTTGGAGTCTGTTTGATTGAATGTGTTTTGACAGGTGTCTTTTATACAGGTAACGAGTTCAAACAGGTGCAGTTAATACAGGTAATGAGTGGAGAACAGGAGGGCTTCTTAAAGAAAAACTAACAGGTCTGTGAGAGCCGGAATTCTTACTGGTTGGTAGGTGATCAAATACTTATGTCATGCAATAAAATGCTAATTAATTACTTAAAAATCATACAATGTGATTTTCTGGATTTTTGTTTTAGATTCCGTCTCTCACAGTTGAAGTGTACCTATGATAAAAATTACAGACCTCTACATGCTTTGTAAGTAGGAAAACCTGCAAAATCGGCAGTGTATCAAATACTTGTTCTACCCACTGTATATATTTAACTGATGATGCATGTTCTTGGGTTATTTCTGTATTGAATATATCAGACCTAGAGGCTAGATTCAATCAGATCAAGCGATAACCGGGAAAGGCAGACACCCACATACGGATGTCTTGGCAGTGTCAGAGGTGGAACTGCATTGGAGCCATCAAATCGGTGAGCAGCTGCTCTTGCGGTCATTGTCACGAAGCCACATCCACCCCACTCCGGTTAAAGTTCAGAACGAGAAAATCTAGGCTAAATAGAAATAATTATGCTCAAATTGAAAAATCATTGACCTAAATAATGAGGATTTCTATCATCCTAATCGAGGTGTAGAAAACAAGGCTGCATAGGATTTCTGTTAATGCTACTCCGTGCAGCCAATGGTAATGTCCTCTTTAGGTTTAATGCCGGCAGCCACTTGTGGATTTGACAGCTCTAACTCAGTTTTTTACATTTAAAAACACATTTCCTGCTATTTTACAAAGTTGGACATGAATTATTATGCTTCTCTTGCATATGACGTGTTCATATGCTATCTGGGGGGGGGGGGATAACAGAAGTTGTTTTGTCGAGATCACAAGATAATCCAAAGTACCACGCATTTAGGAAAGCCCTTTGAACATATTCATATCATTTTTTATATGAATAATTAAAACAATTTATATCAATAATTAAAATGTTTATATCAATAATTATAATTTTTTATATAAAAAAATACAACTATCAATCATTCAAATGTTTGATATCGATAATTTGATTTTTTTATACAAAAAAATCCATGATAATTACCTTCTTGGGGGTGGGATTGCATTTGTAAGCTCCTACATCAAATCAAATTTTATTTGTCACATGTGCCGAATACAACAGGTGTACCCTTACAGTGAAATGCTTACTTACAAGCCCTTAACCAACAATGCAGTCGCTACTGAAAGTCTACATATTGCACTGTCTTCATATTAAAATTAAATATAAAAAGGATTACAACTTACTTCTCTTGTTCAAAGTGAAAAAACATTTATAGAAAATGTTAAGAAATGAAAATGTATTGATTGCCAATGTCTTCACACCCCAGTGTGAAAGCACCTTTGGCAGCCATTACAGCTGTGAATCATTTTTAATAAGATTCTACTAACCTTGCACAACTCTTAGGGGTTTTGTCAAAATGACTCAAACTCAGTATTTTGGGTTGGGAATCATTGATGGACAATAATATTTTCAAGCAGATTTAGGTCAGGACTGAGACTAGACTATTTAGGAACACTCAACACCTCTTAGAAAGCCATTCTGGTGTATCTTTAGCGTTAGAATTTGTGCAATTGTTCCGCAAAAAATATATAACTATCGCAGGGTTAGGTATTCAAAAGACTTTGGCGGGTTTTCCTCTAACTTTTTACCTGTCCTTTGCTCTTTTCATATTTATTTTGATCCTAACAAACTCCCCAGCCCCTTCCAGCAACAAGCATACCCATAACATGATTCTGCCACCACAATCCTAATCTTATTCAAAATGATTCACATCTGTAATGGCTGCCAACAGTGCTTCCATAAATCAAATCAAACTTTATTTGTCACATGTGCCGAATACAACAACCTTACCGTGAAATGCTTACTTACAAGCCCTTAACCAACAGCGCAGTTCAAGAAGAGGCGCCTTATCCTCAAGGTCACCTCAAGGTCGCCTATCCTCTTCACGCTGTACACAAACTACTGCATCTGCTCTGCAAGCACCGCAACAACTACATAGTTAAGTTCTCGGACAAAACCGCTGTCCTCGGACTCTTAAACAAAGGCTCTGACACCAACGGCTACAGGGCGGCGATTGAAGGATTCGTCAGATGGTGTGATGAACATCACCTACAACTGAATGTGAAAAAAACTTAGGAGATGATCCTTGACTCTAAGTCCATTGGAGACTACATCCCCATGGTGGTACACGGAAAGAACATTAAGCAGGTAAACTCATACAAGTACCCGGGGGTCCACATTGACAGTGGGCTTTGCTGGCGCACCCATGTGGAGAGCGTGTGCTCACGCATCCAATAGTGCTTACACTTCCTGCGTTGACTTTAGGGTCTATGGAGGCTGGTGACAAACATTTTGAGGAGGATGGGAGACCCACGGTATAGGCACGTAACGCACGGAGACGACAAGGTGTGTTTCAAAAATCGGCAAAGACTAATTATTTTAACCTAAAGCATTTAATAAAGACATTTATAGTACAATATTATGGGGAATGAGAGGGCTAATTACACCGTGTTGGAAAGGGATCACAGCAGTGAGGGAATTAGGCATGAGTTGAGGTGTTCAGAGGCTTGACCAGTGCAGGACAGGATTTGACTGGGAAGACAAAAAACAACAACACAACACACTACATAGATTGACAAAAGGGCTAAGAATGAGTTAGTCCAAGCAAGGAGTAAAATCATTGATGTGTAATAATGTGATTGTTATAATACCCATAAAACCTAGCGGTCAAACAGGAAAATGTGTGTTAAATTAGGGTTGGACTGAAAACCCACAGGATGGTAGATCTCCAGGAAGAGGGTTGGGCAGCCCTGGTGTAAGTCTATGGAAGGCGGTGAGAACCATGAGCCTCCTAGGTTTTGTATTGAAGTCAATGTACCCAGAGGACAGAAGCTAGCTGTCCTCCGGCTACACCATGGTGCTACCCTACAGAGTGCTGCTGAGGCTACTGTAGACCTTCATTGCAAAACATTGTGTATTTTAATCAATTATTTGGTGACGTAAATATTGTATATTTTGTATAGTTTTATCTAAAAAGGATAACTTTTTTAATGTTTCACTATTTTTATGAAATTCACTGAGCATGGTCCTCCCAGTCCTCTGAGGAGCCTCCACTGATGTGTGTGTGTGTGGCTTTATGGGCAGTATTATTGGGTGTTAATTTGTTTGGCAAAAAGCCATAGAAAGTTATTGGATTTCCAATGCTGTTCTTTAACTGTCCCAAGGAGAAATCCCCCACCAAAAACTAGCTTCATCTGTTGTTTCGGCGAGCTGTTTATTACAAAAGGACTGTACATACATTTCAATGAACACATTATATATACAAACCGAGAGGAAAGAAGACAAATCAGATTCTGTTCACATGAACATACAGATCATCACTTTTTCCACGTTTCATATAAGAAAACAGACATAAAATCAAGATAACTTGAGCCCTGGTGCCCTGAAATGTTTTAAGTTTTAGTGGTAAACATACATGCAATGTTCTGCTGCATGTGAGTGGTTGTCTCATTATATTTTTCTAGGAAAATATGAATAAATAAAAATACACACCGCTACTTAACCATGTACAGCAGTCTCAGACAAAGTATTTCAAAACAACTAAAAATGCTTCGGTAGGAAAAGTCGTTTTTTCTCTCTCACAAAAATGATGGAGTTAAAAGTACAGTCAATAACTGGATGTAGTGGCAAATGATTATACCCAGTAAAAAATGTCATGTTTTTTTATGTATGCATACATTGAGGTTGAATACTGTTTGTGTTGAACATGTTGGCATTACATGGTCTTCCACACAAGGGCACGTGGCAAGCTTCTTTATTTAATTCAAACATTGTTTTACCCTGTTTTCTCCCCAATTTCATGGTATCCAATTGGTAATTACAGTTGTGTCTCATCCGAGACAAAAAGCCAAACAAACGTATGTACAAAGCAATGCTCTGAACAAAAACGGATTTTGTCATGTCTGCGTCTTTAATGAATAAAAAAAAGCCACAATAACAAAAAAACAGAGTATACTATATTTGGAACCAGGGGACGACAGGTCTCTCTCTCTTTCTCTTTCTCTCTTACTTTCTTTCCTTCTTTCTCTCTCCTCCACTGTCTCTCCCTCTCTCGCTCTAGTTATTTTTCGTTCTTTCTCTCTCACACTTTCCCTCTCTTTCTCTCTTTATCCCTTGCTCTCTCTCTCTCCCTCTCATTTTCTTTCTCTAGGTCGAGAGCTGCGTGTTCTCCGAAAAAACCCGACCTGCTTCTTGACACAATGTCCACTCAACCCGGAAGCCAGCCACACCAATGTGTCAGAGGAAACACCGTGCACCTGGTGACCGTGTACTGCGCCCGGCCCCCAACAGGAGTTGCAAGTGCGCAATGGGACAAGGACATCCCTGCCGGCCAAACTCTCCCCTAACCTGGACGACGCTGGGCCAGTAGTGCGCCGCCCCATGGGTCTCCCTGTCGCCCCATGGCTGCGACAGACCCGGGACTCCGAACCCAGTGCCTTAGACCACTCCGCCACTCGGGAGGCCGCACGTGGCCAGCTTGAATTCAACTTTGTCTGCGCGTCATAACGCCCACTCCATGTGGTCGCAACCTATTGTCATAACCGTAACCTATTCGTAACATCACTGATGGCTCATGAAAAATAAACCTCAAATGACAGGATGTAAGAGGTAAGGCCATCCGACTACAAGCAACCTACATATTTGCATGGAAGTATTTAGTTATAACGTCATCATGTCACGTTTACAATAAAGTCGTGTAGGCATTAATAAGCACTGAAAATGTGTGTGGAATATTAGTTCATCATAAATGCGTGGCACAAACGTGTCTGCATCTTTTAAAATACAATCAATGTAGTACATTTGAGTCCACAATGCACTGCTGAATTGCCTACATTCATTGTGATAGAAATGATAGAGCAAGGTTCCGTTCAAGGTTGAACGTTTACCACTGTTACAAATCACTCTGTTCTGCTCAATAAGTAGGCTAGTAGCCTACACCATTTTTTTTTGACAGTCTTGCGTCCTTGTTTGGAGGTTGTGTTGATGATGGTAGGTGATAACGGTTATCAAGTACCAAAGATAAGCACCTAACCAGAGGCCACTGTCAAAGCCAGGTTGATATAACTAACAACGATAATGGAACGTTTGGATAGCCAGAACGCAATCAAACGTGTGTTGCAATCAAAGCCATGTGATTGATGTCATATAAAAAGCCATTGAGTACTAATCAGTGCAGACTTTCCAACACAATGGAGCCATGATGGAGTAGAATGTACAATAATCCGTTTCTTCACGTTTTGCTACAGTAGCCCGACAGCATAAAATAAGTA
This sequence comes from Salvelinus alpinus, assembly GCF_045679555.1. NCBI lineage: Eukaryota > Metazoa > Chordata > Actinopteri > Salmoniformes > Salmonidae > Salvelinus > Salvelinus alpinus. Next base: position 45,117,321 of record NC_092108.1, on the reverse strand, counting down.
AGATATAATACATTTTTTTACATAAAAAAAAAACGTAATATCAAGTGACAATTGGCTAAACTGAGGGTAGAAATGGCACTAAAAGTGAAAAATCTAAGAAAACCCGGAAAATGACTAAATAAGAGCGAGTAACATCATCCCTACCTGGCACATCTTGCATGCCATTGACCACTCAAAAGACGTAGATGGAAAATCACAGGTAAAACACTACTGACACACAAACTGGCAGCTTCTCACATTACAGTATATATATACGTATACAGTGCATTTGGAAAGTATTCAGACCCTTTGACTTTTTCCATATTTTGTTACGATACAGCCTTATTCTAAAATGGATTTAAAAAATGATCATCTGATCAATCTACACACAATACCGCATAATGACAAACTGAAAACAGTTGTTATTTTTTTGTGCAAATGTTTTACAAATAAAAAACAGAAATACCTTATTTACATAAGTATTCAGACCCTTTGCTATGAGACTCGAAATTGAGCTCAGGTGTATCCTGTTTCCATTGATCATCCTTGAGATGTTTGCACAACTTGATTGGAGTCCACCTGTGTTAACTTCAATTGATTGGACATGATTTGGAAAGACACACACCTGTCTATATAAAGATCCCACAGTTGACAGTGCAAGTCAGAGCAAAACCAAGGCCATGAGGAATTGTCCGTAGAGCTCAGATACATGATTGTGTCCAGGCACAGATCTGGTGAAGGGTACCAAAACATTTCTGCAGCATTGAAGGTCCACAAGAACACAGTGGCCTCCATCATTCTTAAATGGAAGAAGTTTGGAACCACCAAGACTCTTCCTAGAGCTGGCCGCCCGGCCAAACTGAGCAATCGGGGGAGAAGGGGCCTTGGTCAGGGAGGTCCCGTATGGACTCCGGAGAGGCGAAGGTCGAGAGCCATGCGTCCCCGAAACACGACCCTGTCAAGCCATACTGCTTCTTAAAACACTGCTCGCTTAATCCGGAAGCCAGCCGCACCAATGAGTCGGAGGAAACACTGTCCAACTGGCAACCGTGTCAGCGTGCATGTGCCTGGCCCGCCACAGGAGTTGCTAGAGCGCGATGGGACAAGGACAACCCGGAAGGCCAAACCCTCCCCTAACCCAGATGATGCTGGGCCAATTGTGCGCCGCCTCATGGATCTCTCGGTCGTGGTCGGATTTGACACAAATCAAATTTTATTCGTCACATGCGCCGAATACAATAGGTGTAGACCTTACAGTGAAATGCTTACTTACGAGCCCCTAACCGACAGTGCAGTTTCAAAAAATATGGATAAGAATAAGAGATAAACGTGAAGTAATTAAAGAGGAGCAGTAAAAAATAACAATATATACAGGGGGGTGCCGGTACAGAGTCAATGTGCGGGGCACCGGTTGAGGTAGTATGTACGTGTAGGTAGAGTTAATTAAAGTGACTATGCATAGATGACAACAGAGAGTGGCAGTGGTGTGGAGAGGGGAGGGGGGCAATGTGAATAGTCTGGGTAGCCATTTGACTAGATGTTTAGGAGTCTTATGGCTTGGGGGCAGAAGCTGTTTAGAAGCCTCTTTGACCTAGACTTGGCGCTCCGGTACCGGTTGCCGCGTGGTAGCAGAGAGAACAGACTATGACTAGGGTGGCTGGAGTCTTTGACAATTTTCAGGGCCTTACTCTGACACCGCCTGGTATAGAGGTCCTGGATGGCAGGAAGCTTGACCCATTTACATTTACATTTACATTTAAGTCATTTAGCAGACGCTCTTATCCAGAGCGACTTACAAATTGGTGCATTCACCTTATGATATCCAGTGGAACAACCACTTTACAATAGTGCATCTAACTCTTTTAAGGGGGGGGGGGGGGGTTAGAAGGATTACTTTCTCCTATCCTAGGTATTCCTTAAAGAGGTGGGGTTTCAGGTGTCTCCGGAAGGTGGTGATTGACTCCGCTGACCTGGCGTCGTGAGGGAGTTTGTTCCACCATTGGGGTGCCAGAGCAGCGAACAGTTTTGACTGGGCTGAGCGGGAACTGTACTTCCCCAGTGATGAACTCTCTGTAGTGCCTTGCGGTCGGCGGCCGAGCAGTTGCCATACCAGGCAGTGATGCAACCAGTCAGGATGCTCTCCATGGTGCAGCTGTAGAACCTTTTGAGGATCTGAGGACCCATGCCAAATCTTTTCAGTCTCCTGAGGGGGAATAGGTTTTGTCGTACCCGCTTCACAACTGTCATGGTGTGCTTGGACTATGTTAGTTTGTTGGTGACGTGGACACCAAGGAACTTGGAGCTCTCAACCTGCTCCACTGCAGCCACGTCGATGAGAATGGGGGCGTGCTCAGTCCTCTTTTTCTAAAGGTCCACAATCATCTCCTTTGTCTTGATCACGTTGAGGGAGAGGTTGTTGTCCTGGCACCACACGGCCAGGTCTCTGATCTCATCCCTATAGGCTGTCTCGTTGTTGTCGGTGATCAGGCCTACCTTTGAGGGCACTATGGTGTTGAATGCTGAGCTGTAGGCAATGAATAGCATTCTTACATAGGTGTTCCTTTTGTCCAGGTGGGAATGGGCAGTGTGGAATGCAATAGAGACGGCATCATCTGTGGATTTGTTTGGGTGGTATACAAATTGGAGTGGGTCTAGGGCTTCTGGGATGATGGTGTTGATGTGAGCCATGACCAGCCTTTCAAAGCACTTCATGGCTACAGACGTGAGTGATGGGTCGGTAGTCATTTAGGCAGGTTACCTTAGTGTTCTTGGGCACAGGCACTATGTTGGTCTGCTTAAAACATGTTGGTATTACAGACTTGGACAGGGAGAGGTTGAAAATGTTAGTGAAGACACTTGCCAGTTGGTCAGTGCATGCTCGCAGTACACGTTCTGGTAATCCTTCTGGCCCCGCGGCCTTGTGAATGTTGACCTGTCTAAAGGTCTTACTCACATCGGCTGCAGAGAGTGTGATCACACAGTCTTCCAGTACAGCTGGTGCTCTCATGCATGTGAGTATAGAAGTAGTTAAGCTCGTCCGGTAGGCTAGTGTCTCTGGGCAGATCTCGGATGTGCTTCCCTTTGTAGTCTGTAATGGTTTGCAGGCCCTGACACATCCGACGAGTGTCAGAGCCGGTGTAGTATGACTCAATCTTAGTCCTGTATTGATGCTTTGCCTGTTTGATGGTTCGTCTGAGAGTATAGCGGGATTTCTTATAAGCTTCCGGGTTAGAGTCCCGCACCTTGAAAGCTGTAGCTCTAGCCTTTAGCTCAGTGCGGATGCTGCCTGTAATCCATGGTTTCTGGTTGGGGTATGTATGTACGGTCACTGTGAGGACGACGTCATCGATGCACTTATTGATGAAGCCAATGACAGATGTGGTGTACAATACCATTGGAGGAATCCTGGAACATATTCCAGTCTGTGCTAGCAAAACAGTCCTGTAGCTTAGCATCTGCTTCATCTGACCACTTTTTTTATTGATCTAGTCACTGGTACTTCCTGCTTAAATTTTTGCTTGAAAGGAGGAATCAGGAGGATAGAATTATGGTCAGATTTGCCAAATGGAGGGCGAGGGAGAGCTTTGTATGCATCTCTGTGTTTGGAGTATAGGTGGTCCAGAGTTCTTTTCCCTCTGGTTGCACATTTAACATGTTGATAGAAATTAGGTAAAACTGATTTAAGTTTCCCTGCATTAAAGTCCCCGGCTACTAGGAGCGCCGCCTCTGGGTGAGCGTTTTCTTGTTTGCTTATGGCGGAATACAGCTCATTCAATGCTATCTTGGCGCCAGTCTCTGACTGTGGTGGTATGTAAACAGCTACAAAGAATATATATGAAAACTCTCTCGGTAGGTAATGTGGTCTGCAGCTTATCATGAGAAACTCTACCTCAGGCAAGCAATGGCTCGAGACATCCTTAGATTTTGTGCACCAGCTGTAAGATACATAGACCGCCGCCCCTTGTCTTACCACACGCCGCTGTTCTATCGTGCCGGTACATCGTATAACCAGCCAGCTGTATGTTGATATTGTCGTCGTTCAGCCACGACTCCTTGAAGCATAAGATGTTACAGTTTTTAAAGTCTGGTTGGTAGTTTAATCTTCCCAATAACTCGTCAATTTTACTGTCCGAAGATTGCATGTTTGCAAGCAGAATTGAGGGGAGTGGGGGTTTATTCAATCGCCTCCTACTCCTCAGAAGGCAGCCCGCCCTCCGGCCTCTCTTTCTCCGCCTCCTCTTCATGCAGATCACTGGGGTTGGGGCCTGTTCCCGAGGGAGCCGTATATCCTCCGCCTCGGGCTTGTCAGAGTCGTGAAAGAAGAAAAAGGAACCTGCTAGTCCGTGGTGAGTAATCGCAGTCCTGATGTCTAGAAGTTATTTTCGGTTATAAGAGACGGTAGCGGCAACATTATGTACAAAAATAGTTTAAAAAACTAAGTCACAAACAGCGCAGATAAACGAACAAAAAACACAATCGGTTGGGGGCACGTAAAACGTCTGCCTTCTGCTCCGGCGCCATTTTATAAAGACACGGCCCGGGATCGAACTCGGAACTGTAGTGACGCCTCTTGCACTGCGATGCACTCCCCATCCAACCTGACAGAGCTTGAGAGGATCTGCAAAGAATGGGAGAACTCCCCAAATACAGTTGTGCCAAGCTTGTAGCGTCATATACCCAAGAAGACTCGAGGCTGTAATCGCTGCCAAAGGTACATCAACAAAGTCTTGAGTAATGGGTCTGAATACTTACGTAAATGTGATATTTAAGTTGGTTTTTTTTATTAGCAAAAATGTATAAAAACCAGTTTTTGCTTTGTCATTATGGAGTATTGTGTGTAGATTGATGAGGAAAAAAATATATTAATCGATTTTAGAAAATGGCTGTAACCTAACAAAATGTGGAAAAAGTCAAGGGGTCTGAATACTTTCCGAATGCATATACAATACAAGTCTAAATTTTGGACACACCTACTCATTCAAGGTTTTTTCTTTATTTGACTATTTTCTACATTGTAGAATAATAGCGAAGACATCAAAACTATGAAATAACACATATGTATATGAATGATGTAGCAACTAAAAAAGTGTTGAACAAATCAAACATATTTTATATTTGAGATTCTTCAAAGTAGCCACCCTTTGTCTTGATGACAGCTTTGCACACTCTTGGCATTCTCTCAACCAGCTTCACCTGGAACTTTTTTTTTTTGTTACTGCATGATTCAATATGTGTTATTTCATAGTTTTGATGTCTTCACTATTATTCTACAATGTAGAAAATAGTAAAAACCTTGAATGAGTAGGTGTGTCCAAACGTTTGACTGGTACTGTAAACAAAACTAAATAACTTCACCAGAAATAAACAAATTAACGTTCATATCTTTTTGCATTCAAAACTCCTATTCCCTATCCCTTGGCCCACCTTTCCAACCCACCCCTCCCTCCAACATGTAGCATAGTAAATTGAATATTTAGCTTGTTTTGTAACATTGCAATTTGGACACTGACAAAAACAAACATTCGGTCACTCATGTCGCAATGCACTTCTTTACATTTGTTTGTTTGTTTATTCTTTCTTATTTTTTTCTGTAAAAGTAAGATTGACGTTTTTCTGTGTGGATAAGAGATGGGGGGCTTTCAGGACAATTTGACCGTGCAAAACAAATGCCAACATCTTACTAAAAGCTACCTTATCGTTTCAAATACTAAACTCAGCGCGTTTTTTTTGTAACATCCTGCCGTTTTTGCACTGTCAAAATGGCCGCCCTTAGTCTGTATAGTGCATGATGGACTCTACGTAGTTGCCGGGGAAGAGGCCAGTGACGGCGTTGCAGACGCCCTCGTACCAGCCGTCGTCGTTCTTCTTGATGATGTAGATGATGGAGCCCTCCATGAAGGACAGCTCGTCCTCCTTGTCCTTGGAGTAGTCATAAATGGCCACCACTGTAAAAAACATTTGATTGATTTATTTAACCGGGTAAATTATTGAGAACAGATTCTCTTTTACAATAACTACCTGACCATAGACAGAACAGAGTGAGGGAGAACAGCTGGTGGGAATAGGGCTGTACGTGAAATAATTACTTAAAGAGATACAGCACTATAATTTTGTATAGTATAGTAGGCCTACACCCAAGATTGACAATTTGTGGGTGTTCCTTAGTAGTATCTGTACTGTAACTGTCCTATACTACTTAATTGGTCCTTTGGATTCGGATAAGATTGATACTTTGTCTCCACAGACATTTGTTGTGCACCATTTAAAACAAGCTTATAACGGCACGTAAATCATGCTCAAACTGGTATCAGTGTATGACGTCACTAAAGTTCCGGGGGTACTAGTCAAACTCACCCTTCTCTACGTAGGACTTGGGGGCCCAGTCGGGGTCTTCGTCAGCATACGGGTCATTGTAGTGCACCACGGCCGCCTCCTCATCCCCCTGGTAGTCCACTGGTGGGGGCGGGGGAGGGGGCGAGGCCTCCTCAAACATGACAACGTCCTCGGGAGGGGGCGGTGGAAGGGGGTCCGGGCTGTCTGTTACTGAACAGGAGGGGAGAGGAAAATACATCTGACATTATGGAAGCACAATTTCATAGGGATGTCTGTTATAGTAATTATATTTATTTGTGTGATATCAATAGCGCTCGCTAGCTTGTGGTGCTAAAAAACGGAAATGAGTTACCTCTGATTCGTTCAGCCATTCCTATGGGGAAGGAATAGGGTTTTGGGATAAACGCTGAAAATAAGGTCCGAGGTTAACACAGCCTTAGCAGATCTTATACGTTTTGTTCTATGAGATAATACCAGTCAGTTAACATTACCTTTATGCTTTGTGCTTTGTTTAACTACATAAATACTTACAAATTCACAAAAAGTGACGTTAGCTGATAAAGATTATCTCATACAACAAAACCTATGAGATCTCCTAAGCCTGTGTTTATCACACATACCTTGTTTTCGGCGTATATCCAAAAACCTCATCAAAAACACCATTCATTTCCCCATAGGCTTTGTCCAACGAACCATGGCGGAGTTAGTCCCTACAAAAAGATGCCATTATAATTTCTCTATATGATGGCCTGGGGTTTCACCTGACCATGTGACCTGACCAGGAAAAACTCCTAAATATATATACTGTAGCGTAAACAGGAACAACTGTTTACGTTTATTTCCAAAATGCTATATTCACACATTTTTCATATTTGTGTTTTTTCATCAGAAATGATTTCTTATGGGTACCTTAATGTATGTGTAAAATATTACTGTTCTCAGATTTTTTATTAATTGAGTTTCGATGTTTTTTTACTAAACGCTATATATCCATTGTTTAGCTGGAATGTAATGTTCGTATCCTGTATATTTGACTGTGATATGTGGTCGTCTCACCTAGCTATTTTAAGATAAACACACTTACTGTAAGTCACTGGATAACAGCATCTGCTAAATAACTAAAATGTCTAATGTAAATGTTTTACATACAGATCTCATATTGCCGTATTAAATTATAATTCTTTACAAATAATTATATTGATGTCACAAATGTATAATTTGTAGATTTCTTTATTAAAAATGAAGTTATTTGTTACATTTGACTGTGTAAAACCTAGCAGTACTACTTATTTCTCTGACAGTGAGGGAGATATATAGCATTTAGCAAAAAAACTACCTCATTTGTCTCTCTGAAATGAAACCATCAAGTGATAGATTTGAAACAAATGTCTGTCACAACCCCATGCCATGATGAAATAGTGAAAAAAACACACCAATCTCTTTCATGATTTCTTTAAACAATAAAACATTAACATTTCTGAAATGGTCTTAGCTCCGCCACTCCAAACTGAACAAATAACTTCAATCTGCCCCTACCCGTGTGTTGCTCCTTAACACCATACAAACAAAACATTCATTCATATACAGGGAGTGTACAAAACATTAGGAACACCTGCTCTTTCCATGACATAGACTGACCAAGTGAATCCAGGTGAAAGCTATGATCCCTTATTGATGTCAACTGTTAAATACCACTTACATCAGTGTAGATGAAGGGGAGGAGACAGGTTAAAGAAGGATTTTTAAGCCTTGAGACAATTGAGAAATGGATTGTGGTATGTGTGTCATTCAGAGGGTGAATGGGCAAGACAAAAGATTTAAGTGTCTTTGAACGGGGTATGGTAGTAGGTGCCAGGCACAGTCAAGAACTGCAACGCTGCTGGGTTTTTTACTCTCAACAGTTTCCAGTGTATCAAGTATGGTCCACCACCAGCACTGGAGTCAACATGGGCCAGCATTCCTGTGGAACGCTTTCGACACCTTGTAGAGTCCATGACCCGACGAATTGAGGCTATTCTGAGGGCAAAAGTGGGTTCAACTCAATATTAGGAAGGTATATATTCTATTCTACTATTCTATTCAATTCCATTATATTCTACCTGTATTCTATTCTACTGCAATTGTATTCTATTATACCAATATTCTTGTATATTCTATTCAATGATATTCTATGCCATGCATGAGCCTGATCTTTCAGATGTGTGATGACCTATACTGGCCAGCAGATAGCATGACAGACATAGTGTCTTCTCTTATTATACCATGCACTCGGAAAGGATTCAGATCCCTTGACTTTTTCCACATATTGTTACGTTACAGCCTTATTCTGAAATTGATTAAATCATTTCCCCCCCCTCATCAATATACACACAATGCCCCATAATGACAAAGGAAAAACAGGTTTTTGGAAATATTTGCAGACGTTCTTCTCTGCAGATCCTCTCAAGCTCTGTCAGGCTGGATGGGGAGCGTTGCTGCACAGCTATTTTCAGGTCTGTCCAGAGATGTTCGATTGGGTTCAAGTCCGGGCTCTGGCTGAGCCACTCAAGGACATTCAGAGACTTGTTCCGAAGCCACTCCAGCATTGTCTTGGCTGTGTGCTTAGGGTCGTTGTCCTGTTGGAAGGTGAACCTTCGCCCCAGTCTGAGGTCCTGCGCGTTTTCATCAAGGATCTCTCTGTACTTTGCTCTGTTCATCTTCCCCTCAATCCTAACTAGTCTCCCAGTCCCTGCCGCTGAAAAACATCCCCACAGCATGATGCTGCCATCACCATGCTTCACCGTAGGGATGGTGGCAGGTTTCCTCCAGACGTGATGTTTGGCATTCAGGCCAAAGAGTTCAATCGTAGTTTCATAAGACCAGAGAATCTTGTTTCTCATGGTCTGAGAGTTCTTTAGGTGCCTTTTGGCAAACTCCAAGCGTGCTGTCATGTGCCTTTTACTGAAAGACCTGATTGGTGGAGGGCTGCAGAGATGGTTGTCCTTCTGGAGGGTTCTCCGATCTTCAAAGAGGAACTCTAGAGCTCTGTCAGAGTGACCATTGAGTTCTTGGTCACCTCCCTGACCAAGGCCCTTCTCTCCCAATTGCTCAGTTTGGCCGGGTGGCCAGCTCTAGGAAGAGTCTTGGTGGTTCCAAACCTCTTCCATTTAAGAATGATGGAGGCCACTGTGTTCTTGGGGACCTTCAATGCGGCAGACATTTTTTGTTACACTTCCCCAGATCTGTGCCTTGATACAATCCTGTATCTGAGCTCTACAGACAATTACTTCAACCTCAAGGCTTGGTTTTTGCTCTGACATGCACTGTCAACTGCAGGACCTTATATAGACAGGTGTGTGCCTTTCCAAATCATGTCCAATCATGAATTTACCACAGGTGGACTCCAATCAAGTTGTAGGAACATCTCAAGGATGATCAATGGAAACAGGATGTACCTGAGCTCAATTTCGAGTCTCATAGTAAAGGGTCTGAATACTTATGCAAATAAGGTGTTTCTGTTTTTATATTTTTAATACATTTGCAAAAATGTCTAAAAACCTGTTTTCGTCATTATGGGGTATTGTGTGTAGATTGATGAGAATTGTTATTTAATCCATGTTAGAATAAGGCTGTAACGTAACAAAATGTGGAAAAAGTAAACGGTTCTGAATACTTTCCGAATGCACTGTATGTATAAAACAGACACAGTAGTTCAGATATGGCTAGTAGGGTTTCTCGAGGTGAAATGCAAATGCAAAATAAGGAAAGTAAGTATCAAAGTGTCATTTGAAAGCTGGATTAACAACTAAAGTCACCTGGACAAGGACACAGCTGCTGTGTACAGTAGGGATTGGGAAGATCCCTGAGACGTGCTCTGTCTGATTAAAACTGTGTTTGACTTGGCTGACACTATGCGGTTTTCCAAACGTTAAGTCACGTGTTTTCAGTGGACAAAGGTAGAACCATATAACTCTCACCACTGTCACTCAGTGACCATGGCAACAGACAAAACATTGGAGGGGTGTGTCTAAAGGCAGAAGCCAGCGTACGAAAAAGGCGTGACAGACCCAGCATAAAAGAGCACTAATAGGTGACAGTGTGAAATATAAGGCTGAGGGAGAGGTGCTGTTACCTGTGTGTGTGTTGGTTCCTTCTATCCTTTTGGGGAACTAAAATCGCCAAATGTCCCCACAAGGATAGAAAAACAAGGAAAATTCCCTCTCGTGGAGACATTTCTCACGTCCCCATGAGGACAAAGGCTATTTTAAGCTCAGGGGTTAGGTTTCAGGTTACAATTAGGGTTAGGGTTAAAATGATGGTTAGGTTTAGTTTTCGGATTTGGGTTAGGGGTATGGTAAGGGTTAGGTTTAGGGAAAATAGGATTTTAAATGGAAATACATTTTAGGTCCCAACGGGGATAGAACATAACGTGTGTGTGTGTGCGTGTGTGTGTGTTACTTACTGGTCTCCTGTACTCTGGCCACAAAGCCCGTCAGAGGAATCTGAGGAGTCAGCTGGACCATAGGAGGGGGAGGAGGAGCCACAGACACTAAAAGCAGCAACACAGACAGGCAGACAGATGGACATACCAGAGAGAGAGAAAGAGAGAGAGATAGGGAGATGGAAGGAGAAACACAGGAAAAATATGCTTGTCAGAGAGCAAAAAAAAGCAGTAAGCGTGCATACCCACTTAGAGTATTTTATTCTCTCAACTCAACTTTACCCTTCAGGCCAAGCTGGTTGAAATGACGTTTTTACAACCACAAACTGGTTGAAATGACGTTTTTACAACCACAAACTGGTTGAAAGAACGTTACTACAACAACAAACTGGTTGAAATGAGGTTATTTTGATGATATTTCAACCAGTTTTTCCTAACAACATTCGGCATGGCAGCATGATATTTCACAGTATACTATAGACCGTGTTTATTTTGTGTTGTAACAATTTAGTTTGACCAATTATTATTACCAAATGTCCTCGGTTTCTTTGGGATTAATTGAAATGAAAACAATGAGCTACCATTTCATACAGAGTAGTCCCCAATGTTATAGGAATTATTTTAAATAAGTGTCAAAAATGTATTGTGTTGTGTAATAATACCAACTTCTAGTTTACTGCGCAATACAATGCAAACAGCTACACTGTGCATTTCTGTTCTTCAGTTGAAAAAGACACATTTTTTATGACACTCCTTTGTCTTCCGACAGGTTGCATAACTCATATCTGACGTAAGACAATGATTATGCCCTTCATTGAATGAACGTCACCCTAACCCCGGTACAGTGTTGTAATGATTGTTCCCGCCCAAAGGCATGATGTCATAAAGCAGTGGTTCCCCCAAAAATGTTGATCAGAGGCACACCTTGATGGGCTAAAAAATGATGTGGCACACCTAAACTTTTCCTAATCATTTATTAAGTGTTAATGACCTTCATCTCATCTGATCCATACTGCAAATCAACTATTTTCATAGTTCCTTGGGCCCACTCATGATGGTTCATTTGTGTGTACCCCTTTAAGAGCATCCCACAAATCTCAGATAGAAAGGAAAACATGTAGCTCTGGTAAAATAGGTCTTACTTTGAACGGAAAGGTCTAGAAACGTGTCCTGCATTGTGAAGGTGCATCCACAGACACAAAGCCAAGCTCCGTTTGTTTCTATGGCAGAGGCTGTGGTACTGCTAAGCCTCAGACTTGCCTGTGTTAATGGTTCTCGCAGGCAAAGTAAAATTATACTAATTTCTTTGCTCATGATACGCGCCCCTCAAATGATCCAAATGTAAAAACGGCTGCAGCGCACCGGACTTGAAACAACGATACAGATTTGTAACCATGCGTGCCATTCAATCAATGTATTATCTGATTGATTTTCTTTCTAGCGGCACTGGTGCCCCCAAGTCAAAATCCCACGTTCATTCCACAGGTAACATTTATAAAGCGAGTGTTATCAAGAATTTGAAAAGTTTTGCGGCACACTGGTTGAAAACCACTGTCATAGAGGGTGACACGTCATGATGAGGGTGGTTTTCCTCTCTGACTCCCGGGGCATAAATCAGCAGTAATGAAATGGTTGTCTCACAACTAGTCACGTCTGATTTATTTCGCCGCCATAGAGCTGCCTTCAGACACATAGATCAGTCACTGTTTCCCCTCTCCAGACTAGTCTACCTCTTATGGGTCAATGTTATGTGTGAGAGCTAACAGCGATACTGACAGTATGCCTTGGTTTTATGTACTGTTAGAAGCAAATCAGAATAGGACCGTAATTGATATTTATTTACTGACCTGACTAAAAAAGAACAGAGATAAAATGGCATTTTACCCAATATGGCCTTATAAATCAGTGTATACCAGTGTTTAAGCCTACGCAAGGTCAATGACGACCAGCCAACAGCGCTGTAGAGATCACAATGATGTGTTAGACGTTTCTGATTTGAAATTAACCTGAGGACTGCATGATACACTGAATCAAGTGCTCTCAGGGTAGTGGCTGAGGCCTGCATATACAATGGGGAGAACAAGTATTTGATACACTGCCGATTTTGCAGGTTTTCCTACTTACAAAGCATGTAGAGGTCTGTAATTTTTATCATAGGTACACTTCAACTGTGAGAGACGGAATCTAAAACAAAAATCCAGAAAATCACATTGTATGATTTTTAAGTAATTAATTAGCATTTTATTGCATGACATAAGTATTTGATCACCTACCAACCAGTAAGAATTCCGGCTCTCACAGACCTGTTAGTTTTTCTTTAAGAAGCCCTCCTGTTCTCCACTCATTACCTGTATTAACTGCACCTGTTTGAACTCGTTACCTGTATAAAAGACACCTGTCCACACACTCAATCAAACAGACTCCAACCTCTCCACAATGGCCAAGACCAGAGAGCTGTGTAAGGACATCAGGGATACAATTGTAGACCTGCACAAGGCTGGGATGGGCTACAGGACAATAGGCAAGCAGCTTGGTGAGAAGGCAACAACTGTTGGCGCAATTATTAGAAAATGGAAGAAGTTCAAGATGACGGTCAATCACCCTCGGTCTGGGGCTCCATGCAAGATCTCACCTCGTGGGGCATCACTGATCATGAGGAAGGTGAGGGATTAGCCCAGAACTACACGGCAGGACCTGGTCAATGACCTGAAGAGATTTACGGATCATAGCGGATCATAGCCACACCCAAGATGTTTGTTTAAAAGCCTTCCAATCATCTGCCGAACCAGTCCCTCTTGCTTTAGCCCACATAGCATTTCGTTCCCTTATGGTTTTTGTAAGTTCCCTAGTAAACCAAGGGTTCTCTCTGCCCTTCATCCTGATTTTTTTTAAAGGGGCCTATTGCATACATCCTGGAATGCGTTGTGGAAGTAAGAAAAGGCTAGTTCAACATCAGGGATTAATTCCATTCTATTCCATTCAATGCTAGATACAGCATGTAAAAAACCTTGAATATCAAACCGCTTCCAGTTTCTTTTCGTAATGACACGTGGAGATTTCTTATGAATTTTACCATCTCTCACACAGGCAATAGCACAGTGATCACTTATGTCATTTGCAAAAATACCAGAAGCATTAACCAATGGGTAGTATTGGTTAAGATCAAATCAATCAAAGAGGATTTCAGAGGATATTTTATATTCAACCTAGTTACACTGTTGACAATCTGAGTGAGATTGTAGGCTAATTAAAGTGAGCTACCTCAAACTGACTCCTATCCAGGACACACTGAGTCGACGGTCTAATGATGTTGCTTACAAACATTCAACCATAATCCAACTACGGTCTATTAACTTTCTTCTTTGGTCGGACATAACATTACTTCAACCATAATCCAAGAAAAATTCTTCCCATGGTCTTACCTGAGTTCTGGGGGTAGGCGGGTCCCCCGTTGAGGTGGGGCTGCTGGGACATGGAGAAATGGGAGCTGCCGGAGGGCGCCCGGCGGTAGGTACCTGTGGCCGACACCATGGAGGCTGAGGTGGCGGTGGAGTTGTGGCGGGAGACCTGCCTTGAGATGGTGCCAAACTGGGACATGGGGATGGGACCCAGGCCTGGGCCCTGGGGGACTGCTGTTGTGGTTGTTGAGGTGGGGAGAGAGGTACGGAGAAAGAAGGTAAGGAAAGGAGAGTGAGAGAGTTAGTGAATTCACTGAAGTTGGCCCTGTCTTAATCGCACTTATTTAGTGTGTGGTTGGATGGAAGCTACTCAGCTGTGATTGGTGTGCCTGAGCACAACAACCAACCAGACAGAAAAAAAGAGTTCCATGAGAAGATATACTATGCTGCCAAAATATCATCAAAATATGAATATGAATCTAGATCTAAATGGACAGCTGAATTGTATGGAAAACTGATGCATAATATGAGGCTAAAACAAACAGAAAAACACCATTGTATGCCAAAAGAGATGCCAAAATGACAGAACAAATAGGCAGCTAAGCGTATGAATATGAAAAGATTAGCTGACACAATAAACAGACACATGCTAAGTTGAAGACAGGAAAGGCCTGATAGAGGTAGGAGATGCTATACTAAAGGAATAAGACTGGTCAGACAGAAAGGACAGCTAAATGCTATGCTAAACAAAATGAGAAGCTAATATAACAGAATTGAAAGCTAAATGCTAAGGTAACAGAGAAGAAAAGGTACCAAAATTGAAGTCTAAATTCTAAGCTAGGGTACCAGAGATCCTATACAGAATGGAAGGCTAAATGCTAAGCTAACAGATAAGCTAGACAGAAAGGCTACTGCTAAGCTAACAGAATGAAAAGGCTAAAATGCTACACTACCAATAGGTTAACAGAGAAGCTAATTAGACAGAACCGACAGCTAAATGAACTAAACCATGCTAACAGAGAAACAAACAGAATGGAAGGCTGAATGCTAAACTAGGCTAAAAGAGAAGCTAATTCAATAGAATGGACACCTACATACTAAGCTAGCAAAGAATCTACAATAAAAGAATGGCTAGTTAAATGCAAAGCTAAGCTAAAGGAGATGTATCGCTGGGCTCACCTGGTCCCAGGCTGGGAGGGGAGGGAGTGGGCACGGCCAGAGGAACACTTATGCTGCTGCCACCGCTGTTCTCTCGCCCGCCACTACCCCCACTGCTGCCACTGCACAGAGCGAGAGAGAGAGAGAGAGAGAGAGAGAGAGAGAGAGAGAAAAGATGGAGGGGAAGAAATTGGGATGGGGAAGAGAGAGAGAGAGAGAGAGAGAGAGAGAGAGAGAGAGAGTAAAAGAGAAGGATGACGAAAGAAGAGAGAGTATCAGACAATCTGTAATTATATTGTTAGCATGAGCTCCTATCACAATTCAGCTGAAGAGCATAATGGGCTCTATTTTAACAAACCTAACACAATGGTAAGTCTTAGACTGGTGGTAGCTCTATAGGTCCGGGGGTGTCTCAGATTTTTTTTTGCTATTTTCCCTGCAGGAATTATGAGCGCAAGACCTAACGGAGGAGTGGATAGGCTGGGTTTTGATGAATACATTTGTTGTAGGTATGTCGAGGCTTGACTCTTCACTGGCCAATCAGAACATGCTCTGTCACTAAATATGTGGCTTCAAGTTGTGTATTGGGTTGTCATCAACTCCAAATCTAATGTTAGTCTGTTATAACCTAGTTTGATAAATAGCCGACAAAAACAAAATAACAACATTTGGGGCTATCCTATCTTTGCTAAATATGTTGAAAATGTTAGCAGTCCACATTATTCTAAGTAATTTCCTGGCTTGAATATGTAAATATACAGTTGAAGTTGGAAGTTTACATACACCTTCGCCAAATACATTTAAACTCCGTTTTTCGTAAAAAGACCCTGTCTTAGGTCAGTTAGGAGCACCACTTAATTTTAAGAATGTGAAATGGCAGAATAATAGTAGAGAGAAGGATTTATTTCAGCTTTTATTTCTTTCATCACATTCCCATTGGGTCAGAAGTTTACATACACTCAATTAGTATTTGGTAGCATTGTCTTTAAATTGTTTAACTTGGGTCAAACATTTCGGGTATTTTGTGAAGTGCACCAGCCCCTCCTGCAGCAAAGCACCCCCACAAACTGATGCTGCCACCCCCGTGCTTCACGGCTGGGATGGTGTTCTTCGGCTTGCAAGCCTCCCCCCTTTTCCTCCAAAGCCTCCCCCCTTTTCCTGGTCATTATGGCCAAACAGTTCTATTTTTGTTTCATCAGACCAGAGGACATTTCTCCAAAAAGTATGATCTTTGTCCCCATGTGCAGTTGCAAACCGTAGTGGCTCCTTCCTTGCTGAGTGGCCTTTCAGGTTATGTCGATATAGGACTCATTGTTACTGTGGACATAGATACTTTTGTACCGGTTTCCTCCAGCATCTTCACAAGGTCCTTTGCTGTTCTGGGATTGATTTGCACTTTTCGCACCAAAGTACATTCCTCTCTAGGAGACAGAACGCGTCTCCTTCCTGAGCAGTATGACGGCTGTGTGGTCCCATGGTGTTTATACTTGCGTACTATTGTTTGTACAGATGAACGTGGTACCTACAGGCATTTGGAAATTGCTCCCAAGGATGAACCAGACTTGAACCAGACTACAATTTTTCTGAGGTCTTGGCTGATTTATTTTGATTTTCCCATGATGTCAAGCAAAGAGGCACTGCGTTTGAATGTAGGCCTTGAAATACATCCACAGGTACACCTCCAATTGACTCAAATTATGTCAATTAGCCTATCAGAAGCTTCTAAAGCCATGACATAATTTTATGGAATTTTCCAAGCTGTTTAAAGGCACAGTCAACTTAGTGAATGTAAACTTCTGACCCACTGGAATTGTGATACAGTGAATTATAAGTGAAATAATCTGTCTGTAAACAATTGTTGGAAAAAGTACTTGTGTCATGCACAAAGTAGATGTCCTAACTGACTTGCCAAAACTATAGTTTGTTAACAATACATTTGTGGAGTGGTTGAAAAACGAGTTTTAATGACTCCAACCTAAGTGTATGTAAACTTCCGACTTCAACTGTATACATAGCATCCACACTGATATAGGGGCTTTATTTTTTTATTTAACCTTTATTTAACTAGGCAAGTCAGTTAAGAACAAATTCTTATTTACAATGACGGCCTACCCCGGCCAAACCAGGACGACGCTGGGCCAATTGTGCGCCGCACTATGGGACTCCCAATCACGGCCGGATGTGATGCAGCCCATTCGAACCAGGGATTGCAGTGACGCCCCGGGCTAAGCCATGGGTATCCCAAATGTTGTTAATAGGCAAGATTACATTTACTTTGATAAGGCCTAAAAAAAGACAGTGAATAATTCCAATCAAATTCTAATAAAAACAAAACAACTTGTTTTAAATAGGCTATGTTTCAATACAGTTCCAGGCACCGTAATTCCCCTACCGTGGGCATATAATATTTAGGCAACATTGACTGGAGTACAGTAAGTTGAGACCCCGAAGTTGAGTCAACCCCCCCCCAAAATAAAAATTGGGTCCGGGGGCCACCAGTGGCCAATTCCTGGCCTAGTGTAAGGGTAGCTTGAGGAAGGCTTGGTTTTTAATGATATGAAATAAAAAGCAAGCAATTGTTCAAGGAAAAAAACGGGATCTAGATAAAATAATGTAGGCCTGCAGATAAAACGGGGATGTCCGCTCACTGTTTTGCTGCTCACAAACTTGATATTTTAATAAAGCTTTGTTGAATAAGACTTATTTCAAAGTAATCTCACGACCATTTATTAATAAGCTTGGCTACTTGACGAACAAAAAGAGGACAAAAAAAGGAGCACTTCTGAGGGTCAAAAGAAATCCAGCCTTCATTGAGTGGAGGGGAGGCAATGCTTGGTTTTTAATCACATCAAGGCTCTTACAGACGAGCTGCGGTAAACGGCTATTGAACTGCGAGTAAATCCGCCCACCGTGTGTAGAGACCAGCGGTCCCCTTTGTTGTCAGCACGAATGTTGTCATTAAAACATGGTTTGATTGGATGACAAGATGAACTGGGCTCATTGGTCAACCATGCAGGCTTTGTTGCTGCCAATACCTTTCAGATATAAAGAAAAGTCTGCTAAAACGTTAGCTTCACCACGTCTTGGTTTGAAAGGTGTAAAAACACACTAACAGGCACACACACACCAGTGGCCCACTGCAAATTAGGGGTGGGCAGTGTGTGTTACCTGTGTGTTCTGGGTCTCTGGTTCAGGGAGGCTGTCCGTGCAGGGCTGTGCTGGCTGCCTAGTCGTGCTGGGCTGGTCATATAGTCGTTAGGCACCGTCGGAGGCTTGACTGGCTCCAGGGTCTTATAGGGGGTGTTTCGCCTGGAGAGGACACACACACATCGAGAACATTAGGCGCATGTCAACACAACACACACCAATAACATTTCGCACGTTAAGAAAACACACACGTGCACAAACACACCGATAACTTCAGTGCACATCAGCACAACACAAGCGCACACAGGCACACACACACTCATTTTTGGGATAACCATACCCAAGAGTTCCACGACCAGCCATGGGTGGGCTCGGGGGTTTCTGTGTCGGTGGATTGGTCCTCGATAATGTCCCCCCTCCTCCTCCCCTCGCTGGCTGGTTGTTGCCATGTTGCTATAGACAAGAAAAACATGGATACTCAGTCATAGGTGGCCTACTGATGTTCAACCCTTTACAAAGGCAATTACTGTATGTTACATTGTGCGAGTATCCTATTACAGTACGGTGCAGTTCATAGTTAACATTTTCCTTTCACTTTTAGTGTTGTGTGATGGTATTGTGATGGTATCTGTATTGTTTAATTGAGAGGTGATTTAGATCATTTGGAGACATAACGAGGACCTTATGTTAGGACTGCATTCTCTCATAAAGTTTTCATGTACCTACAACATATACTGATGTTACGAAATGAGGCGGCCCAGAATAATGGGGGCTTAGAGGGCCAAAGCATCGTGGGTAGGGGGAGAAACACAGCTCTTACCTTGGCTTTAAGCCACTGAGTGCAGGCAGTAAGAAGAGAAGAGACAAAAAAACAACATGCTCATTGGTTAAGAGTAGCAGGTGAATAAGAACAAAGGGATTAACTAACACGTGTGCTTATTGGTTAAGAGAAGAGAGAGTGAGAACTACAGTAATAACAGCTGTGCTCACTGGTTAAGAGTAGCAGGGGAGTAAGACCTAAGGAGTAACACTTGGGCTCACTGGAGGAGACATAGTAAGAACTATTGTGCTTATTGGTTAAGA